>NW_022991932.1:52500-261395 GCF_902827175.1 Gymnodraco acuticeps
GGAGAGATTTAGTTTTGCCGGTATTCAACATATTTGACCAGTCATAGTCCGGTAATTATTTACACTCTAAGAAGAGTCCTACACAACAGACATGGCGTCAAAAAGGAGTAATGTGTGGAAATATTTCGAACAGGTTAGTGAGTGCGGTGTAGAGTGCAAACTATGCCAAATTAAACTTATATACATACTATACCTTGCTATACCCGCAACCTGTTCCAGCTGAGAGGGTCTTCTCTACAGCTGGCCTGATTGTGAATCCCGCACATGAAAGCCTATAGCTGTCAAACTGTGATCACCAGTTCAATACATTTGACAAATTAGACTTGGTTTCGATACTTATTTGGACATGTATGTATTTATTTCCAAAAGTTATTAAAAAAAATTTAGAATTTTATTTTTTACCCAATTTTATTTTTTTATAGGATATGTACATTTCGGTTAACCGGTTAACCGTTTTTTGGGGGGTCGAATATTCGAATATACATTTGCTTTCAAATTCCCATCCCTAATCTCAACCAAGTTTCAATTATAAGTTCCATTTGTAAAAGATCAAACAGCTTTTATAAGATGTTTTTTAAAAGTCTGAGAAAAGAAAAAAATCTTCTTTAGGTTATGTTGTGATTGGTCAACCGCTTAGAGATGTCCCGCCCCCTTAGCCTATCAAAGGCAATGTGTTGGAGCGCGAGCCAATAGAAACGTGAGTGTTACATAGTGATGTTACTATGTTCAGGAAGTAAACAAAGAGTCCAATGGAGGCATGGAAAACTCGAAAACACAGGGATTTTAGCCTTTGCAGACCATTTACATGCACTAAAACCTATATAACACACTACAGGAAAGGGAAAACCCCTAAAATCAGAATAAATTATATTTCTAGGTGCGCTGACGCTATTGCGATAGGGTTTACAAATGACAGGTTAAGGGGTAATGAAATGTTGTTGTGACATTCTTAGTACATTTTGACCCGATCTCCCCCCCCTCTCCACAGTCTCTGAGCCTGACCTGCACCGTGTGGGGCGAGCCGACCCCCGAGGTCTCCTGGTTCAAGAACGAGCAGGAAGTGGCCTCCAACGAGCACACCAGGGTCACCTTCGAGGGCGGCAAGTTCGCCAGCCTAGTCATCAACAAGGTGACGCCCGACGACTCCGGCAAGTACAGCATCAACGTGAGGAACAAGTACGGCGGGGAGTTCGTGGAGATCACCGTCAGCGTGTACCGGCTGGGAGAGAAGATCCCCGAGCCAAAGCTGGGGCAACCCAAAACCACCGCTGCTCCTCCCTCCAAAACCCCAACTCCGACCCCTAAATCCCAGACCCCGGCCTCCATGAAGAGCCCGACTCCCGCCTCTACTCCTGCTTCTACTCCCATCCCTAAATCTCCGACTCCATCTCGCGGCGTGAAAAGTCCGACTCCAGCCAACACTCCCGCTTCTACCCCCATCCCAAAATCTCCAACTCCATCTCGTGGCGTGAAGTCTCCAACTCCACCCAGATTCATGAAGTCTCCCACCCCTCCCAGGAAGTAAAGGGAAGTGGGGAAGTCTGCGGGGGAAATGATTGCTGTTAGCATCGCTGATTCGTAGCATGAGTGTGAAACCACGAGGTTTTAAAGTTGATGTAGTCACTGGTAAAAAGCCTGGATAAACACTTCCAAAAAACGAGCTTCTAACAGTCTTGTTTCTAGAAGTGCTCTATCATTTCTGAGAGCACGATATATATATAATAAAACAAGAGAGGGTGGCTTTAACAGTGGCTACTAGCATACAGTAGATTCCCTTTTCATGTTAATATCATTCAACTGCTTTGAGTGGGATAAAAGAGGCAAAAAACGTAGAAAGAAAAGTAAAACCAGGGTAGATTTTTTTAAAGCTGCACCTTCCACTATGCAACGATAGTGGAACGCCTTTATACATTATGGATGTTAAAGGATAATTCCAGTTTATTACAACTTTGGTCATTATTAAGTCACTTTAAAGCGGTCAGGAAACACAGGCTGTACACAAGTATCCAGGGTAAACACACTTATTTGATGGATAAAAGTCAAAATAAGTGTGATAAAAAATACAGGGTTTTTTAATCATGTTTCCTCCCTTGTCTCTAGCGATGTATTCCCAGGTGTTATCAGTTTACCTGGTGAGTACAAAGGTATCATAACCACAAAAAAGGTGACCAAAACTAACAAAATAAGACCATAATTGTTATTAACGGAAATCACCATTCAACGAAATAACCTGGGAGTCTTCAGGCACAGAGCTGGGTTGGAAATGAACACCAGATTCCAGATCATTTTTGTTTTCTCTCTGGGGTGTTTCAAGTTGTCCTCCTTTATCCCAGGTAGCTTCACCAGCTGACGATGATCCTGTGAGTGAATATATTCATGTCTTCAACATGTCGTGTTTCCCCCAAAGCTTTGAAACGGCAATAAACGTTACTTATCAACCTCCTCTCTGTGTCTCTGTGATTAATATCGTCTCTCTTGTTCAGCTCTTATAAGGACGTTTGAGATAGTTTTGCCCCAAAAGAAGAAGGGTTTATTGGTTTAAACTCTGTCCAGATGATTGTATAGTTGTCATTAAACCTATAGATTTTAAGGTTCAGATATCCGCCTGTTTGTAAACTACATGGATCTCTAAATATTAAATATTTTAAAATTACTGACAAGTGAAGGTACTATCTCCAAACACCAGAGGCCTCGACATCAGTAAAAGTGATTCACCCATACTTCTCTTAAAGGTGGGGTAGGTAATTTTGGAGAAACCAGCTCGAGTGCGCTAGAGTTTGAAAATAGACAGCCGGAACAAATCTGCCACTTCCTCACAGAGCCCCTCCTCCAACACACACGAACACGCACATGACCAATGAGGGCACGAGATAAATTTGTGCACAGATGGTAGGCTGACAGGCAGGTAGGCCATCCAGTTACTTTAGCCGGGCCGGCTCAGATGATTGGTCGTGCTTTTTACAGCGCCACGGCTTCCAGAGATGATATTATTATGGATTTGTTGTCAAAGCACTTGTTAAGAGCATTCCATGGAATATAACAACAAGTGTATCTCGAGACTTATCTGCCCCACCTTTAATTTAAGTAATCATTTCTTTAATTAACCCTCCTCTGTTTCGGCCCAGAGTTTTCTCTTTGTCATGGCATTTATATTTCATGCCCCAGAATGCACCACGGCTCCAATTCCTGTATGTTTTGAAGTGATAGATGGCGTGTTAGAAATACTTTATACTGTATATCCCCACTGTGTAGCATGACGGGAAACCATGTTGAGACTTTGAGTTTGTTTTTAAGTACAGAAAAGAGTGAGTGACCTTGGATCATTATTGAATTACGACTATTGAGTTTATCCCAGTCATTATCTTTAGCTGATACTCCCTGATCACATTTCAAACTTAGAGAATTTATTCAAAAATAATTTGCAGTCAAGTCTGAATCCTCTTGGAGATTAAGGTTTCTCCTCCCAGGCTGCAAATTGCTCTCAACAGAAACCAGTGAGTCCTTTGCAGGATGAGTGGGTGATACACACTAATGGCTACCAATACAAACCCTTTATTGGAGTTCAAAATGAAAACGCGGATACAAGCGGCCGAGATGGGTTTTCTCCGCAGGGTGGCTGGTGTCTCCCTTAGGGATAAGGTGAGAAGTTCGGTCATCAGGGAGGGACTCGGAGTTGAGCCGCTCCTCCTTCGCGTCGAAAGGAGCCAGTTGAGGTGGTTCGGGCACCTAGTTAGGATGCCACCTGGGTGCCTCCCTAGGGAGGTGTTCCAGGCACGTCCAGCTGGGAAGAGACCAAGGGGTAGACCTAGGACCAGGTGGAGGGATTATATCTCTTTGCTGGCCTGGGAGCGCCTTGGGATCCCCCAGTCAGAGCTGGTTGATGTCGCCAGGGAAAAGAAAGTTTGGGGCTCTCTACTGGAACTGCTACCCCCGCGACCCGACCACGGATAAGCGGGAGAAGATGGATGGATGGAAAATGAAAACACAACAATTCAAACTGGAGTTCAATATGATGAACTTGCTTACAAATGAGATATTACCCCTAAGACATATTAAAACGATCTAACAGAAATACTTTTAAAGAAAAATATACTAAACCAATTCCTTTGCAATCAATGTGTATTCTCTTGAATATTATAGTACTCTTTCACATTGTTAGAGGCACTTGAAACTGCACCTTGGCAATTGTAAGGTTCATATCAGTATTTAGTGTCTCTACTTTAAAGAGTCCTCTCCTGCTGATGCTCAGGTGTATATCAGTATGTAGTGTCTCTACTTTAAAGAGCCCTCTCCTGCTGATGTTCAGGTGTATATCAGTATGTAGTGTATCTACTTTAAAGAGTCCTCTCCTGCTGATGTTCAGGTGTATATCAGTATGTAGTGTCTGTACTTTAAAGAGTCCTCTCCTGCTGATGTTCAGGTGTATATCAGTATGTAGTGTCTCTACTTTAAAGAGTCCTCTCCTGCTGATGTTCAGGTGTATATCAGTATGTAGTGTCTCTACTTTAAAGAGTCCTCTCCTGCTGATGTTCAGGTGTATATCAGTATGTAGTGTCTCTACTTTAAAGAGTCCTCTCCTGCTGATGTTCAGGTGTATATCAGTATGTAGTGTCTCTACTTTAAAGAGTCCTCTCCTGCTGATGTTCAGGTGTATATCAGTATGTAGTGTCTCTACTTTAAAGAGTCCTCTCCTGCTGATGTTCAGGTGTATATCAGTATGTAGTGTCTCTACTTTAAAGAGTCATCTCCTGCTGATGTTCAGGTGTATATCAGTATGTAGTGTCTCTACTTTAAAGAGTCCTCTCCTGCTGATGTTCAGGTGTATATCACAGCCTGTCCTCCTACAAAAAACGACCATATAGGTCGATTGTTCAGCAGCTAAATACGACCCAGAGTCACGTTTTAAAGTGTAGCACCTCTAGTGGTCGTGTAAGAAACAACATGCTCCTGTCGATTGCAAACGCTCCGGAGGGTCGTTATTCACAAATTACCCTCTGGAAAATCCTAAATTGTGGAATAGTTTGGCCATTAAAATGCTTTTTTATTAGATTTCTAGCGAGAAGTGTATATTGTACTTTTATAATCTACGTCCAGTGGATGTGTAGGATCTACAGTTTGATAGATATACGAAGATAATTTGAGGTCTCGCCAGGAGAACGTGTACTGTATATGGGGCAGCTTACATGTAAAGTTAGCATGGGTGAAAACAGCATTTCCGGTCTCGAAGTTTTCATAATAAAACCGGAAGTATTCCCCACACTGTCAAATGATCTCCATTACTCATCCACTTAAAAACATCAGTTTATCCTTGTTATTACACAATATTGATTGGTTTAAATTGTGTACAATGCTTTTGTGTTTTTAACCGTCGATTCGGAGATACAAATAGTTTTTTCGGAGTTTAGACACTACAGAGTTTCCGAAGACACTACACTACCCAGAAACCCCAGCTATCGTTTGGGACTACAACATCCGCCTTGCTTTACAAACCCCGTGATTAGCCCTCAAGCTCTGTGATTGGATGTTGGAGTGGCAGTGCGACAAGGCTACGCCGAATGTCAAACAGCTCTTTGAAATGGAACGGAACCACGCCAGACTATCCAAAACTGGACTTGGACGGGTCCAGCCCAGCCCTCCCCCACAGAATTGCACATGCTGGCTATTGTGTGTTTCGCAATATGTTCTATGGCAAGTCTCTACTGGGAATTGTAGTTTTATAAGACGTTTTCGTATTTCCCACAATTAGAAGTTGCCAGTATTAAACTGTATACATCCCTGGAGGTTTAGGGGATACGAAACACATTGGTGTTATCAAATTTAAAACATATAATTAATACATGGGTGAAAATTGCTTGTGCCCATAATGGGCAGCATTAATATACCCACATGACAGCTAAGGTCAGAAGAGCTTTATTTAACAGCTGGTCTTATGTCTGTGACCCCTCCTGTTGTTAATTGATAAGCCTGAAACATGCACTTGTCAAGGTTCAGATGCACATTTAGCAAATATGGCAGTAGCCATCGATCATCTTAAGATAATATACTTTATTGATCCCAAGTTGGGAAATGTTTTTGTTACAGCAGCATGTACTACTTTGTTCTACTCCACTACAATTCAGAGGTCAACCTGGTATTTTTACTCTACTACATTTATTTGTGTTACTTTGCAGATTCTGATTAATGATGTGAAATATAAACAACCCTTAAATCAGACTTTCGTTACACCTGAGTAAAATTCAGCCTTATCAGTTTGTCTGTTTTGCACATCCTCCTGTTAATATCTTTGGACGTCCTGCACTAAACTGTTTTATTGTAGAGATCACTACAGTATCTTCTTGATATTTTCTATTCTATATTTCTATCATTGACCCCTATTTTGTATGTAGGCTACTCTTAATATTTAAATGTTTTCATACAAATTAAACTTATTCAACAACTAAATTCAATAACGTGCTTTAACCACTAGGAGGTACGGTTTAGACCAGTGGTCTAGTTAATAAAACATAATAATATCAAACATAATATGACTATTCACTTTATTGTGAAATTAAAACAGAACGGTAAAGGAAAATACAGTTTCAGTCTCTCAATGTGAAGATTATGCATTGTACCATACACTTTTATAGACCTGTAACAGTCAACTGCATGAGGAGTTGGAAAGGTAGTTCAGAAAATCAGTAATATCTTTAAAAACTACAAAACAATCACTTTCTATCAGCTGTGCACCGTTATGGTGTAAATACAGACTATCTACTTATTCGATCAAATATAAAAGTCAGCCGAATTAGTGTTGATACTGCAAGGAAACGTATTGTGTGAAAAGAAATGGAAGATGTTGTTTAATTGTTGATATTTTATGGTCCACGTCACGTATTCAGTTTTGGCGGCATCTCTTCCAGTTTGTCAAAAGGTCTTCTCATCAGGGCTCTATAAATACATATCTACGGCAGATATGTAATATTTAATGCAGCCGAACCGTGTATTACAATGCCGTTATGTGATGACTTCCAAAGAGAAAAGCAAGAACACTCGGAATAAAGTATTATTATTTTTTTTAAAAATGTTTTCCGATTTCATATCACATAAACACCATATCCCGACGTGCATTGCGGCGTGATTTTAGCCTTTATCAAAACCTCTGAAAAAAGAAATGTGTCTCTCAGAATCGAAAGAGAAAACCCTATGGGAAAAACACAAAAGCATTGTACACAATTTAAACCAATTGATGTCGTATAATTAACTAGGATAAACTGATGTTTTTTAGTGGATGAGTACTGCAGATATCACTGTTAAATCATTTGATCATTGGTTTTATTATGAAAACGTCGAGACCGGAAATACTGTTTCCAACCCGTAACTTTACATGGAAGCTTGCCGCATATACACGTTCTCCTGACGAAACCTCAAATCATCTTCGTAATATCTATCAAACTATAGATCCTACATAACGACTGGACGTGGATTCTAAAAGTACAATATATACTTCTCGCTAGAAATCTAATCATAAAGCGTTTTAATGGCCAAACTATCCTACAATTTAGGATTTTACAGAGAGGGTTATTTGTGAATAAACGACCATCTGTAACGTTTGCATTCAACGGGAGCACTAGAGGCCGACAACTTTAAAACGTAATTATAGGTCGTATTAAGTGCTTGAACAAACGACATATTTGGTCGTAATAAGGGCTTGAACAATCGACCCATTTGGTCGTATGAGTTGGAGGACTTGTTGGTATATCAGTATGTAGGGTCTCTACTTTAAAGAGTCCTCTCCTGCTGATGTTCAGGTGTATATCAGTATGTATTGTCTCTACTTTAAAGAGTCCTCTCCTGCTGATGTCCAGGTCTATATCAGTATGTAGGGTCTCTACTTTAAAGAGTCCTCTCCTGCTGATGTTCAGGTGTATATCAGTGTGTAGTGTCTCTACTTTAAAGAGTCCTCTCCTGCTGATGTTCAGGTGTATATCAGTATGTAGTGTCTCTACTTTAAAGAGTCCTCTCCTGCTGATGTTCAGGTGTATATCAGTATGTAGTGTCTCTACTTTAAAGAGTCCTCTCCTGCTGATGTTCAGGTGTATATCAGTATGTAGTGTCCTCTACTTTAAAGAGTCCTCTCCTGCTGATGTTCAGGTGTATATCAGTATGTAGTGTCTCTACTTTAAAGAGTCCTCTCCTGCTGGTGTTCAGGTGTATATCAGTATGTAGTGTTCTCTACTTTAAAGAGTCCTCTCCTGCTGATGTTCAGGTGTATATCAGTATGTAGTGTCTCTACTTTAAAGAGTCCTCTCCTGCTGATGTTCAGGTGTATATCAGTATGTAGTGTCTCTACTTTAAAGAGTCCTCTCCTGCTGATGTTCAGGTGTATATCAGTATGTAGTGTCTCTACTTTAAAAGAGTCCTCTCCTGCTGATGTTCAGGTGTATATCAGTATGTAGTGTCTCTACTTTAAAGAGTCCTCTCCTGCTGATGTTCAGGTGTATATCAGTATGTTGTGTCTCTACATGTCTCCATGCTTTAATGTTCAAAAAGCTCTTTATTTCTCTCATACTCTCTGTGCTGCAGCACCTCTTTTCACCCTCTGTCTGAAACCAGAGCCCAGTCTGCTCTGATTGGTTAGCTGGCCGGCTCTGTTGTGATTGGTCAACCACATAGAGATGTCCCGCCCCTTAGCCTATCACGTATAATGTGTTGGAGCCCTAGCCAATAAAAGGGTGAGTGTACAGTGATGTCACTTAGTTCAGGAAGTAAACAAAGGAGTCGAATGGAGGAGTTTCAGGCAGGGGGGGGGGGGAGGAAACACAGGGATTGTAGCCTTTGCAGACCATTTACATGCACACAAATTAACACACTACAGGGAAGAGAGAACCCTAAAAAGCTTAATTGGGCCTATACAAAGTTTTCCTCTCAAACTTCTAACTACACGTAATCCATCTTTTGTAGCAGGATCATTTTGAAAGGTAATGTACTGTTTGTCAGGAGGTACCCTGATTCATGCAGCTGCACTGAATAAACAAACACAAACATGCTCATATTGTGTTGTATTCAGGCTCAAAGGGTAAACAAACCTGCTCTCACACCTGAAACTCTCAGGTGAGCAGAGAGGGGCGGGGCTTGTTTCAGAATGAGATCTGTCAGTGCTGCCAACAGGGTAGGTACGAGTACTCTTCCTCTGAATAGACACTTCAAATCCACACCTTACTGCTGCTGCTGATTCATACACACACACATGAACACACACACACACACACTTCACTTTGTTCCTTCTAAGCTGTTGGAGGACTCAGCACAGGATTTATTTTACCAGTCATGAAGTAAGTCTGTAAATCTTTTTCGTTAAAAAGTTAAAGGATATCCGCATGTCTTGAACTGTTTTCTTGCTTCTGGTGAATAGCACTTGTTAGACAGGTTTTCACATTTTCCCACTCATTGAGTTCTTCTTTATAAAATGTTACTGTGACTATAGGCGTCACATGAATGTAGACGACTCAAAAGTACTGTATTGTTCTCTGAATTCATGTGGAGTGAAGTTTAAAGAAGCATAACGTTACGTCCAACACTGGTCTTGACCCTACATTATGAGACAAAGCTTGAAAAAGTTATTCTGCTTTATGATGAACTTTTACAGGAAACGTTGTCATTTAATCCTAAAAACCCCTTTTTTCTTAATCACTCGACTCTCCTGTTGTTATTGCAGTTTCACTACTACTAAGTCATTTATTCAGATTTGATAAGCACAAATGATTACATTGCTTTTTAAAGAGATGTTATCCTTTTAGAATAAAAAATTCACCGCCTATTGGCTTAAAATGTATACAACTCGGTTGCCATGCATTGAAAACGTTTTAAACACAAGAAAACAGTAACATCTTAAACCATTCCTGCACAAAAATCCACTTTTTTGGTGCCTAACAAATCAAATCCAGTATTTTGAGAGAAATAATCAGGTTATCTAATGCTAGAATCAAATAATACAAACTCTATTGATGCACAAGGGAATAATTTATACAAAACATATATAAATATCTGGAATTGGTTGCTCGAAAGTTGGTGTTAAAAGAAATTGCCTGCTTGTTGTTGTCAGTTTCAGTACATTTGAGTGTGTTTTGACACCAGAAAACAAAAGCATCTCAAACCATTCCTGCTAAAATAATCCTCTTATTGAGCGTGTTTAAGACCTTTATGATGATTTCTGTTTTACTTTTTACTTCTACTCCACTACATTTCAGTGGCAAATTGGCAAAACTGTATATTTGTTATTAAAATGTTATCCAACTGTCTTGCATGCCTGTCACTGTTTACCTAACTGTTGTAAATTGCACTTGTTGGACAGGTTTTTATATTTTCTCTCTCATTGAGCTCTCCAGTGTTGCTTCATTTACATTTTGTAGTGTGGCAGCATGTAAACAGCAACCTTCCTTTTTATTTCATTGATTGGTTTCATCTGTCTTTATCGATTGATATAGTTAGTATCCGAATAAAAAGGGTCACATATCAGAAATCCTTTATTTGCCCCACAGAAGTGACATTTATGGTGCTACCTCATAATTGGTTGGTTGGTTGGTTGTTGGTTGGTTGGTTGGTTGGTTGGTTGGTTGGTTGGTTGGTTGGTTGGTTGGTTGGTTGGTTGAATTAATGAATGGATGAATGGATGGGTTGGTTGATGGATGGATGGATGTATTGGCGGACGGATGGTTTGATTGGTTGGTTGGTTGGTTAGTTAGTTAGTTAGTTAGTTAGTTAGTTAGTTAGTTAGTTAGTTAGTTAGTTGATTGATTGGTTAGTTGATTGATTATTAACACATCTTCTCACATTAAAGGTAAAGAGAGGCCTGTGGAGATTTTTCGACCATGGAGTCCAATCTGTCCGGCCTGTCTTCCCTGAAAGAAGAAGGCGATCTGCTCTACATTCAGCCACATTATAAGGAGACTTATCGCCTGGCCATCTACGCGCTGCTGTGTGGAGGCCAGGAGGCGTACGAGGAGTTCCTCAGGGTGGAGCAGATCAGCCACTTCCTGTCGGAGGAGGAGATCCAGTTCATTTTGGAGCATGCAGAGCTACCGGTGCTGGAGGACGACGACTCCTCGGAGGGGAAGAAGGTCACGGATGAAGCCAGCCCCTCCACCTACTTCCCCACTGAGTCCGATGAGGAGGTGCCGGACCTGGACCTGGGCTGGCCTGAGGTCTCTCTGGAGGGGGCGGAGACCTCCATCAGCCTGCTGTTCAACCCCCCCAGGCTCAACACCCCCACCATCAAAGAGGTGGTGCGCAAACAGATCCAGGAGGCCAGGCTGGTGAGAACTAAATACTGTTACATACTTTCAAACACAGGGGGAGAAGTACTCAGATCCATAGGTGTCCTTTACACTGGGGAAGCTGGGGACTTTTTTAAAGAATACTGTATGTTAATAATTTTCTGCGTGCACCAAGAAATGTAATAATGCGAATGTTTCAGAAGGGTTTGTTTGCACAATAAAACAGCAGGAAGTGCAATGTAAATATATATTTTTTAAATATGCATAGTCTGAAGAATCTAACAAGTTAACAAAGAAAAAAACAACCTACTGACAAAAAATGCACCAATAAGTTGAACAAATGTAAGTTCTAATTTCTTACTCGTTAATGATTTCCTATGAATGACCGTCATTTTTGCGAATAACAATTTAGCATTACGCTCTTATGATACACAGTAATGCATTTTTTAGAATAATACGTCAAAACACACATATAATAATATTTACACACGGCATCTATTGCACGTCTGCCCGTCCTGGGAGAGGGATCCCTCCTCTGTTGCTCTCCCTGAGGTTTCTCCCATGTTCCCTTTAAACTGTGGGTTTTCTCCGGAAGTGTTTCCTTGTACGATGTGAGGGTCTAAGGACAGAGGGTCTAAGGACAGAGGGTCTAAGGATAGAGGGTCTAAGGACAGAGGGTCTAAGGACAGAGGGTGTCGTATTGCCATACTGATATTCTGTACACACTGTGAAGTCCACTGAGACAAATGTAACATTTGTGATATTGGGCTATATAAATAAACATTGATTGATTGATTGAAATGATATAAATTGCGTGTTAAAGGTTTTATCTGAGCCCTTATGTCCAAAACACTTATCCAGGAAAAGTGACGCCTTTGCTCGGATACTCAACTTAGCTAAAGGAGAAATACTGTGATCTTAAAATACTTCATTACGAGTACAGTTTAAATGTCCTATTCGTAGAAGTACAGACATATTATTAAGCAAAACTGTGAAAAGTAAGAGTATACTCTCAATAGTACAACAGACCAGTGTGTTTATGTATTTTAAAATACAAGTACTGTATGTCAGAAGTAAAGTTAGGTAAACACCTGAGTAAATGCACTTTCTACTACTGTTTTTAAAAAGCGCAGTGAAGGTGAGGTCAGAGTTATGCGTCAGCAGGATGAATGTGAGGAGTTTCATCTCACTGTTTTTGGTGCTCACACCCAAAGACACAAAGTAATGGACAGCACAAAGACACAATGAGAGGCGTTGAAGAAGAGCAGAAAACACACATCTAACTACATTTTTCTCTGCATAAACAACAGCTCACTGAACGCCCTGTGGTGCTCATCCCATGGTCTAAAAATACACCAGCTGTAGTAAAGTAATGCATTGCAAACAACTTGTACGATATGAAGGCCGGTAATGGCTGGATTTTATAACGCATCAAAAGGCTCCAGCTTTAAGAGAAATGTCTCTACACTTGACTTGGGATATTTCAAACAAGAAACAAATCAGAAAATCGCTTATCAGCAAATAAATATAATATAATTGTATCATTAAGAGTCACGAGCCCAGCAGTAAGTTATACAAAACATATTATCATCTAGAATATTAAGGTGATGAGCACATGGATACATCAACAACCGTAATACCATATACTGTATGTTATTATGAAATAAAATGCATTATGTTCTTCTGTGATTTGAAGCAGAGTTTTAAGCCTCTTGTATTTAAAACGCAGGACTTTTACTCGTAACGCAGTGTTTTTGCGTAAAACATCTGACTCCCTAAGCTGAACAGCAGATGTTGGCACTATAATATAAGTACATGTTTGTTGTAACAGTTTATTACATAAGAGAAAGTGAGCAGCAACAAGTACTTTGTGAGGAAAGGAGTACAAGTCTGTGCAGCAGCTATTAAAGTGAAACGTGTGACCTTCAGCTGGCAGGAAACTGACTTTTAGAAATAAAACACCTGAGGAGATGGATTAGTCTGCTCTTCCAAATATCAATAATGAATCCACTTGCCTCTGCATGAGTAACATGTCTTTACATTTACAAAATATGCATTTTACTCCCCACACCCTCTGTGTTCATCCGTTCATCCTCACAGACAGAAACAGATCATTTGCATGCAGAGAGAAGTAGAAAGGTCTGAATAGAAAAGGTTAACGTAAAGGCCAAGTTCTCCTTCAGACACTCGGCAACGTGTCTTAGTCTGTGTGTTCTCTGCTGGAGCTAATCATTCACAAAGTACTGTGGGGGGGTGTGTGTGTGTGTGTGGTGTGTGTGTGTGTGTGTGTGTGTGTGTGTGTGTGTGTGTGTGTGTGTGTGTGTGTGTGTGTGTGTGTGTGTGTGTGTGTGTGTGTGTGTGTGTGTCCACCTTCTGAGGATGATGTATGTATTGCTTACAGTGTATCAGCTTGATTTGCACTTCTTGTATTCATGTCCTGTAAAACATTTGCATTGAACAAACCATAAATCAGATTTCAGGTAGCTCCTTTATCCCCTCAGAGAACCACTCCTCTTCTAATTACTGAAACATGTATTTAGAAGAACATCCTGCGTGTGTGTCAGAATAATAATATACCTCGTAAAGTTTCAAAAAGAGCTAACTCTTTAATAACACGGTGAGCATACCGATCCTTTTTTATTCTTCCATGGCAAGTATGTTTTAATGATGTCTTGAAATGGCTTAAATCACGATAAAAAACATTCAATATTGCCACAAAAAAGGTTAAAAGTTTGTGTTTACATGTTGTGCATGCAGACAAAGAAATGCACACATCCCGATATATAGTCATTCCTTTGTTCACACCCTCTTTTACATCTTAATCAGAAATCAAA
This sequence comes from Gymnodraco acuticeps, assembly GCF_902827175.1. Lineage (NCBI taxonomy): Eukaryota > Metazoa > Chordata > Actinopteri > Perciformes > Bathydraconidae > Gymnodraco > Gymnodraco acuticeps. Next base: position 66,587 of record NW_022991932.1, read on the forward strand.
TACATGTTGAATAAAATAGAAACTAATACAAATCTTAATGCAAACGTAAGAAGACATTTAAACCTAAGAAGTTAAAGGAAAGATGTCCCAATCAAAGATAAAATAAATAATAGTTACACTCAGGGCCGTCCCTCCTTACAGGCCGATCATGCAGACTGCGTGGAGCCTCACCTATGCGCTTATGCGGCGCAATTAGTGTGGCGCGGCACGGTTTCGCCGCTGCGAGGCTCCACTAGCACCAATAAAATAAAATAAAACAATACAAAACAAAAATGTATTTAAACATAAATAACAATGTGTTTCACTTGGAGGAACATTTGTTGAGCAACATCTGTCAAATAAATGTCTTCATAACTCGGAATCCTTTTTCAATTTTTCAACTCTCACAGAATAACTTTGTTTTTCTTCCTGTATTAAAATGTGTTTTCAATTGTTTATCGTTTCTCCAGTGTATCGCCATAGCGATGGACGTGTTCACTGACGTGGATATTTTCAAAGAGATCGTCACGGCCACGCTGAGAGGAGTGGTGGTTTACATCCTGCTGGACCAGTCTCAGATCAGGAGCTTCCTCAACATGTCGCAGAGGGTGGGCATCAACATCCAGGACCTCAAGGTGGGACATAAAGAACATTAGACGTTGGTTTCTGCCGCCATATTACACAGGAGCTTAAAGGTGCCATTTTGGAAGTTACTGTATCTACCGTTGGGAATGAAGTGGAGCTTCGCAACCCAACACATCTCGCTTTAAGCCTTATTCTAGTGCAATGACACGATATTGAGTGGGACGAGTGTCATTTGGAAAAAAACACAGATTTTTGTCTGTGAGTTGAGGGACATTTCAGAGGATCTCAGTCTCCCATTTGAGTGTTTCTTAAAGTCTAACTTATGGAAAACAAGCAAGTTATTATATGTTTATGTGTTAATCTCATGACAATTTAACAGCATGACAAAACTTTAACTTATTTTAAATCTAGACACCAAAACTAAATCTGTAATAATAATAATAATAATAAATAATATTTTTATAGCGCCTTTCAGGAAACCCAAGGTCGCTTGGTCGCTGTACATTTTGTAACCTTGTCAATCCGGTAATATAATAGTGCCTTATATTTTTGTATTTTCTTTGCTGCTATTACTGTTTTAATGTATCTGTTTCTATTTCAAACTACATAGAGATAGATCTGCACATTTTGTGTTGCACAACAAGTATAATGACAATGATGATGTTGTGATTAATTGTGATTTGAGGTTTAAAACAGAAAAAGGTTCCAGAGTTATTTTTGTATTTCTGCCCCTGCACCATCATGTCCATCCACCAGTTTAGACATCCACCTGTCAGGGTGATGCTTGTTCTTTATCCAGAGAAGTGCAGTAGTCTTTGGATCAAACTACTGCTTGTCCACTAGTCGTGTTACCATTACCAGCGGACATGTCTTTCGTTTTCTGAGAGTCCCAGTGCAATAGCATGTGATCTGTCCACAGAAAGCCAAAGGGCAAGAGCCTGGAGATCTTTGGGTTCATGAAGGGACAGATGATCACAGTGTAGACTTAGCGTGAATCTTTCTTGCTGTAACAATGTATTAAACGTAATTTAACATTTGTTTGAAGGGCTGAAAGGGACCGAGTATGGGCTCAGAACAGTCTCATAATACACACATGCACACAGAAGGATTCAAACTTGTATTTGCGGATCCATACTTGTGTTTTCAATGCACACACAAATGTGTTCCGTTTCATATACATGTAAATAAAATCCAAATACAGAAAAAAGTTTTACATAGGCCTATGTATTTTTGATCCTCACTTATTAGTTTTCCGTTTAAATCCCCTGCACCTGCAAACACAAACCGCTTTCTGTGCACGGATCGCTGTGCATTCGTGTGTGGGTTTTTTGAGACTCCCCTGACGGTCAGCCGATTCGTACTTGTAATTTGTTCTATCTATAGCCAATCAGATGTCTCCTTCATTCTAAGCCAATCACATGAGCGCGCCCCCACGAGGTTAAGATTACTTCATATACGCATTTTGCGCAGTCCGGTCAGCTCGCTAAACAGAGGGCGGAGCATTAGGTGATCATGCAGAGCTGCGTGTCTCCATCAGACTCAGCAGCTGATCTGATCTCTCTCTTGCGTCCGGTTATACTTCACTCGCGTTTATGTCCATATCGATCAGATCCAGCTCTCCTGGTCGGCCTTTATAGAGAGCACCGATCAAACTATTTAGAGTGAATATCGGCCGATAATGACCGGCGGGGCTCCCCCCCGTTAACAGTTCACTGTCTAGCACTGGCTTCGTAGTGCACTGATCGATTAGGCTAAGCTAACCTGTAACAACTTCATACAGACATAAATAAAGCAGCTGTATTCGCCATACAGGAAACACACATGTAAAACGGTTTTGCCTGTCGTTTTTGTGTACACAAGCATTCATAAATGATTCGGAAAGTGGCGCTGTACCTTAATAATATAAAGGCTTGTATTTGCGTGCATTTCCTGTTCGGAAAGTGTACTGAGAGTGGAGGGTGTCCTGAGATTAGCGCCTGCAGGCAGGCTCCATGGAGCTATCAGCTCCGGACTGCGCAAAATGCGTACATGAAGCGCTACGTCATGAACGCAAGAAATCTACCCTCGTGGGGGCGCGCTCATGTGATTGGCTTAGAATTGAGGAGACATCTGATTGGCTATAGATAGAAATAATTACAAGTACGAATCGGCTGACCGTCAGGGGAGTCTCAAAAAACCCACACACGAATGCACAGCGATCCGTGCACAGAAAGCGGTTTGTGTTTGCAGGTTCAGAGGTTTTAAACGGAAAACAAATATGTGAGGATCAAAAATACATATGTAAAACTTTTTTCTGTATTTGGATTTTATTTACATGCATATGAAACGGAATACATTTGTGTATGCATTGAAAAACACAAGTATGGATCCGGAAATACAAGTGTGAAACCTTTTGCGGATCATGAAATACAAGTGTGAATCCTTCTGTGCGCATGTGTGTATTATGAGACTGTTCTGAGCCCATAACCAAGTGTGATATCCCGGAGGTGTATAAGGATCAAGGCTTTTATGAGTGGGTCGATGTTCTCATGCAACGAATACAGAATGACATGCACAAGCCTGCAGTGACCTTTGCAGTCTTACGCAATTACACTGATCTAATAATGGTGAGAAAGTCCTGAAAAAGGCAGTAAGATAAATGTAGTCAGAGATTTGTAATCTGTGAAAACATGAGTTTTGCAAATGCTTAATAAGAAAGAAACACAAGTTAGTTTGACCTCAAAGATGCACATAATGTGATTTTGTAAAATAAACAAAGACTCCACAGGCCATCTCTATTGCTTCAATTAGTTTGACCAATTGAACACAATACATCCTAAATCTACTCACCATTAATCATTCTAGAAAGATAAGCATCCTTGATGGACTCAAACATTGATTTCTTAAATGCACGTGTGGAGTTTAGGATTTTAAGATTTAGAAATTGCTTATTTTCTGGAAAATTCGAAGAATAGGAAGATAGACTAATTAAAGCTATTAAACCACACTCAAAAGTAAACAATCTAACACAATAACACCATTTTCGGAAAACGCCCCGTCTTCCCGCCCTTTTAGCCGTATTTTTGCAGATTGTTATTCCCCCGATGAATAGAATAGAAACATTTAATGTCATTGCGCATGTACATGATGTCTCCTGCAGAGGAAGCTTTGCCTGTGGCTCGACCTTTCTTCTGTTGGCAGAGCTTTCAGTGGCTTAAGTCTGACATTTGCTCCACACCCTGGTGAAAGCGCTGTCATTTACCAGCACGTCCCTGCTACGTGCACCATTACCTGTCATTATTCATGCGAGACACCGTAGGACAGATCTGTTCGAGGCTGGATTTTCCTGTTGAGCAGCAGCAAGAGGAGGTTAGAGCAGGAAGAGAAACACATCACGCTGAAAGAAGAAACCGCTGAGACAGTATTATAAATACCAGACGCAGAGAAACTGACACACAGGTTTCATCATGTTGAGGATCACAAAGGGTGTGTGTGTGTGTGTGTGTGTGTGTGTCTGTCTGTCTGTCTGTCTGTCTGTCTGCCTGCCTGTCTGTCTGTCTGTCTGTCTGTCTGTCTGCCTGCCTGCCTGCCTGCCTGCCTGCCTGCCTGCCTGCCTGCCTGCCTGCCTGTCTTGTCTGTCTGTCTGTCTGTCTGTCTGTCTGTCTGTCTGTCTGTCTGTCTGCCTGCCTGCCTGTCTGTCTGCCTGCCTGCCTGTCTGTCTGTCTGTCTGTCTGTCTGCCTGTCTGCCTGTCTGTCTGTCTGTCTGCCTGCCTGCCTGCCTGTCTGTCTGTCTGTCTGTCTGTCTGTCTGTCTGTCTGTCTGTCTGTCTGCCTGTCTGTCTGTCTGCCTCTCTGCCTGTCTGTCTGTCTGTCTGTCTGTCTGTCTGTCTGTCTGTCTGTCTGTCTGTTTGTCTGTCTGAAGCCTGGGTAAAATACAATGTCTTCTGATTTAAGGCAGAATGAAAGGAGATGTACATGTATTAAATATCTAAGACTGATGGACTGTGTTTGTTGAATTCACTTTTAACTCTTCACCTAAACTAACCGATTATTATTAATCCCCTCGGGGAAATGCAGTTTTTACTCTGTTGTTATACAGTTATAGAACAGTTGATACAAACACATGCACAAACAGGATCTATACATGCATTAATGGAGAGGTTTTTGGGGAAAGGATGGCCATAGTATAGCACCTTGGGGCACTTTGGGGAGATTGTTGCATTGCTCCAGAAAACCATTGTTTGTTTTTAAATATAATGTATTCATTTTTATTTTGTTGGTCTGTGCAGTGATTTGAACCAGTGACCGTTTGGTGACCATCTGGTTCCCAGGTCAAGTCAACACAATTGCTCTTCTGCCTGAGTCCCTGAAAGAGTCGAAATTGTCATTGCTATAACGTGGTCCAATACAAATGTTGCTTTCTTTTTCCACAAAGCCAATGGGCTGGCGGCAACGGGTCAACCAGGAAGTGCATAAGCTACTGCTCAACACACAGAACTTTGTCTTTACATTTCATGCTTGAAAATGGCAGTTTTCTCAGTTACAGCTAGTTAGCATGATGTAGCAGAGCAAAGAAACTCCACTCCAAATACTGCTAATGTGGCTGCGTATCTGCTGGATGGTTAAATGCTAAAGTATGTCTAACCTGGTGACCTTTTTGTGTTTGTTTCTCCATCAGAAGCTCCGTGTTCGGACGGTTCCTGGGCTGCGGTATCAGTGCCGCTCCGGGGTGAAGTTCAGTGGAGATTTGGAGCAAAGATTTATTCTGGTGGACTGCCGAACAGTGCTGTTTGGAACATACAGGTGAGTCAGTCCTACTTTTACCCTTGTTCACATGTATTCAAGGCAAGGCAAGGCAAGTTTATTTATATAGCACTTTTCAACACAAGGCAATTCAAAGTGTTTTACAAAAAATGAAAGACATTAAGAAAATGGCATTTAAAATCAGTCATTAAAAAGAAAAGCTAATAAAAGAAACATTAAAAGAAAAAATACATGGATAAAAGTTACAGTGCAGTCTAAGATATGAATAGTTCAATTAAAAGCAGCGGCAAAAAGAAAAGAAAAGTCTTCAGCCTGGATTAAAAAAATTCAGGGGTCTTTTATTAACCTTATTCCAAATAAATCAAATTAATTTGGTGTCTCTTATGGTGTTTTTCTTATTTTTGTATCTTGGCCAGGTGCATAATCCGTATGGTCCGACCACATTCTTAAGAAAAGAAATCTGCATGGCAAGTTTAAAGAGCAGCTTACTTTCTACTCCCTCAACCAATCCTGAATTAAAAAAAGGCCTGAATTTGTCTTGAAAATGCTAATACTTGGGAATTAGGGTTTGATGATTTTTGGGTTCGGTTAGGGTTAGGGTTAAGGAATGCTCCGGTATTGGGACAAAATTAACATGGGATCACTCCGGTCATTGTACGTACTTCGTCTCACTGGAATATTAACGGTCAGATTGAATACAACATTGACCCAATTTCTCCGGTCAATGACGGGAGAGGTTTGAAAGTGACAAAACACTGTTTTCACACATTTAAAAACACTTAAACAATTAAACAATGTTTACCCAGGATTCAGACACCTTCCCTGGGTTACATAGTGCTGTGAAGCAGCCTGTCATCTGGGTGGGAGAGCGAGGTGCTGGAAGGAGCTCTCTGGGTTAGGGTTAGGGTTGTTCTTCACTCAAGTCCAAGAAGTCACAACATCAAGTGAGTTAAATTGAGTTTTCGTTTCTTCTCTGTTGAAGCAGTGAACAAAGGTTTTTGATTTAACAATTAGATGATACAAATGTACAAAAGTTTGTATAAGTAACAGGTTAATGATCCCTGCTGGATTGTGTGTTTCTGTTCCAGCTACACGTGGGCGTTTGAGAAGATCAACCACAGCATGGTCCTGGTGATCACTGGTCAGCTGGTGGGCTCTTATGATGAGGAGTTTAGACGACTTTACGCTCGCTCCACAGTCCCTGCAGTTCTGTCCAAGGAAAAGTCTTTCATCCAGCTCCTGCAAGACGGCGTGACCTTCGGGAGCCCAAACTCCAGCCAGCTTTCCCTCCACCAAATCCACATGAGACCCAAAGTGATGCAAGGCATGAGGAGCGCTCAGGATGGATTTAACAACGGCGCCATGACGAGAGGCCTGAGCGTTCAGGAGAGGCTGAATCAAACTCACTGTTTCGACATGGGGAACCTGGTGCGTGGACACAGTTATGGCGGAGAGCTGCAGAAGTTAAACTCCTCAACTCGACTGAGGATGGGGACTAAAGACCTCGAAGTCCCTGTTGCCCCCGATAAAAAAGGACTTAACTTGCTACAAAACAGGTTGTCTCAACATCACATTAGACACCGAACTCGCTACGGAGCGGACCAAAATCTGATACCATTCAACTCTGAAACATCCCTCCACAGGTGGAAGATGGACGCATACTTTAACGACAGCGACGGGCCTAAAGATGATGCATTATCCCCAATGCCCTCTCCGTATAGCAGCCACACAGGCTTGAATGAGCAGCAATCGCAGATGATCCAACATAGATCGAGGGACATTAAGACCAGGATGGAGGAAATGAGGCAGAAGAGGCTCAGTCTGCAGGACTACAGCAACCTCAGGCAGAGCCAAGAGTCCTTGAGGTCTATGTACCAGGCTCTGGACAGACCAAAGTATTTGTCTTCATTAAGAAGTCTGGACATGAGGCAGAGTATCCCAGAATTAGAGCCAATTGTGCAAAATGGGGTCAGCATGGAACCAACCAATCACAACGACAGTGAGTCAAATAAGGAAGGCGACGAAAGAGAGCAACCTCTCTCTGATGGCCATCGCTCGGCTTCTAACTACGACGTCACGATGGCTCCAGATAAAAAAACAACCCCGAAATACGACTGGCACGAGTCTCTCTCCAGGACAACCTCAGCTGCTGATTTGGAAATACAATTAAACGATCCCTCGCTCAAGCTCTCCCACTTGCAGCCCAGCGGTCTCCAACACCCAAGAGCGATGGAGGCTTTGACGGAGATCCCTGAGGAGAAAGAGGGTTCACGTGTCAACAGCGCCGACTCAGCTGCATTCAAAGAAGCAAATGAGGAGATAGGCGAGAAAGCTCTACCAAAGCAGAACTCTGTGAAATCTAGCATACCTGCAGAACCGAAGCGCCAGGATCAAACCAGACTAAACCCTGGTTCTGTAGGTAAGGCCGCAGAACCAATGCGCCAGGATCAAACCAGACTAAACCCTGGTTCTGTAGGTAAGGCCGCAGAACCAATGCGCCAGGATCAAACCAGACTAAACTCTGGTTCTGTAGGTAAGGTGTCCAACAGCTCAAGCTCAGTCGCTTCACAAGAAAGAAAGAAATCAATATCCAAAGACGAACAAACTGTACCAAAGAGCACTTCCACAGAATCTCAGCATGCCGGTGAAGCTGGGAGTAGTCAAGCGGACAAAAAGCAAACACAACGAGAGGAACCAACCCTTCAAAGGATGAATTCCTTAAGAATGAAAGTACATTCGCTGCTTAACGCTGACGAAAAGAAAGCATCAAAGAAAGAAGAGAAGTCGCTACGAAGAAAGGAATCGCTGAAAACACAAAACCCGTCGGGATCAAACCCACCAATCAGAGCGGACCATTCCCAGGCGGCAGAGCAAACAACACCCAAGAAAGGTAATTCGCCGAGCGTCTCCCGGTCGCAGAGCTCTTTAGCTTCTTCAGCAGACACAGAGAAGCATAAATCTCCGTTCCAGAGATTAACTCCACAGCGATCCAGCAAGAAGAAGCCGAACCCTGCAGGAGAGCAGGAGCGAGGATCGAGGAGCGCTCTGAACGAAGAGGGAGGGATCCCCGCTCGAAACCGCAGAGACCCAGTCTACAGCCGATACGAATACTTGTCCAAACCAGAACTTAAACCTGTGGACAAACAGAGTGGCTCGGACAACAAACTGGGGAAATTCATGCAACGGGTTGGAAATTTGATAAGCAAGAACAAGTAGAGGGTGGAAAAAGTAATAAACGACGCATTGTTCAGGAAGGAAGGCGGTGCTAGTGCGTAATCCATGGATGTTTCTGAAGTTATTCACTGCAAGATTGTTTATATAGCACATACCGACAACTAAGCAACTACACCCAGAACGGTGTTGTGTAAGATATGAATAACTGTTTGATTTAATAAATGGCAGCGACGAAGTCTCTGTACTCCACTCACTACTCTTCAAGGAGTTCTATGTAGAGGTATACATAGTGACTTCATCTGCCAAAAAAGACTTTTAACAGACTCAATTCGGGTCACCGTTAATAATGTCATTGCTGTCTGAGAAAAGGAAAGGTAAGAGGTACTTTATTGATCCCAAACTTGGATTTGTTTGCATTGCAGCAGCATAAAAAACTAAACAAAACAAGGCATTGCACATGAGTAGAAATGACCGATATAAATACATATTATAATGAGCATCCATTAAATAGGGTAAAATAATTGTTGTTGTACATTCCCACTACAGATTGGTCACTATAGTAGAGTAGTGGTAAGTGATTTTGGACACAGCCCGTATTGTTCATTGCTTTATTTGGCTTCCCAACAGAGACACAGTTGGGTGGTTATCACTGCAGCATGCAACATGTTTCTTTTGTTGGATAATGTGTCTTATCGGGGAACACTGTTACCAAAACAAAAGATGCCATTTAACAGGTGTCTGCTTCTAAATGTGTGACCATGAATCGGACGTTACAGGGAAGCCGGGTTGTCAGTCAAGGTGTTTACATTATTAAGATATTGCAGGGTGAATATGACAGTCTAATGCTCAAGCCCGCCTTAACCTGCCATCAGGCCCTGGGGCTGATGGGTTTGTAGGCCCCCTATTTAAACAACAAATCAAAGTCATTTATAGCCTCGGCAGGCTCTGTGATCGCACTTCTCCACTCTGCTCTATGTGCGCCTGGTCCTCTCCTCCAGATGAGTGACGTATCGGGCCTCCCTCATGTATTTGTCCGGTTGCCGTTGGCTCCCCTCCACGTAGCAAGTCCTCGTCATCCTCTCCATCTCCTCCAACATCCCTCATGTTTGTTTTTCCTCTCCCGCTATCAGAACCAGACGGCCTACTTGGCTCCGAGGCCCCGCGGCCGCTCGGTACAGAACTAATCTGTCCTTCCTCCTCATCCTGGCCTACAGGTTTAAAACAACCTGTAAGCTTCCGCATTTTTTGTAATAGCTGCTTGTCTCCAAACTCCTTTTCCCTCAACAATTTCCTTTTCCGAGCGCCACTCTCAAACTTTTTCTTCTCAAACTTTTTCTCCTAAACAACCTTCATCCGTCACTCAATCACTCGCAATTTGAAAAAGTCACATGTGAAACATATTCTCATTCTGATTGGCTGTTAAGTGGTGCCCACTGACAGTTACGGAGTCATCTCTGGAATCCATCGATCTGATTGATTAGCGGAGCAAATGATAAAAATAGTAGGGAAGATATTTTCGTTTGGATTACTGGTCTGGGGGAAGCTCACAAGTGTGTGTGTGTGTGTGTGTGTGTGTATACGTGTGTGTTTGTGTATTTTTGCATTTGTGTGTATTGTGTTTGTTTCCCGGGGAAAACACTCACGAGAAACACCGGCTGTTGTTGTGCCTGCTGTGACGTCAAGTTACTCCGTTCTCCGCTTGTAATTATGCCGAAGCTTCAAAGTTGTATTTATCATCTGAATTTGCCGAAACAAGTTTAATATTCTGAAAGCCAAGACTTTGTTTATTTGAAACCAGATGAAAACAAACTGGAACGGACCCTGCCGTGTTATCTATGATTACTATACGCCTTTCATTCATAATTTCAGCCGAGGGAGGGGAACAGCAGAACAGCAGAGTGGCGAGGGAGAGCTGTCTTCTTCCCTTTACAAGCTTCAGAAATGTATTTATCGTGTGATTTTGGAAATAAAAGTTTCATATTCTGAAAGCCAAGACTTTGTTTATTTAAACATTTTTAAAAACATCCGAAATAAAAAACATTTTTTAAAAGATTTTTTTATTGGCTCATGATAGGGATTTTTATTTTTGAACGTTTATTAAGGACAGGATATAAGTATTGTGTGTGTATCAGAGCCTGATATGTATTTTTGCCATAGAGCTCCATGTGTATATAAAAACTATGAAACACATGAACACACTCAATTCCACACACCATCCCGATGCCATAAATACTCACCAAATGTGTATTAATCCACCGCTGAAAATAGTCCCCAACAAACGCACTATTTCCTCCTGTGTGCTATTACAGCTTTAGGAAGAACATCAGACGGACTTATGGGATGTTGTATAGCAAACCTTACCCATCGTTGTATTTTCCCTTTGTCTCATTTGTCAATTATATATGTTTTTAATGGGCTTCATGTTGTACATTTTATATTGTTGTTGTTTATGAGTTGTCTTATGATGATTATGATATCTACTGCTCAACTGTTGTCATCCTCATGGATATGCATGATTGTTATACTGAGTAATCCAGATGTTTAATACAACTAAACATACAATAAAACAGTGTTTAACTAAAGGGAAATATATCATTTAAAACAGTGGTCGCCAACCAGTCGATCGCGATCGACCGGTCGATCGCGAGTGTGGTGCGGGTAGATCGCGGACCGTTAAAAAAAAAGTAACAAAAGAAAGAAAAATAAAATAAAAATAATAATGTTTGAAAAATACGTTTTTAGATGTAAACCTATCATCCACCACCCCGTTAGCAGGTGCCACTTGATTGACGTATATTTGAGACACTTCAATAATATAATACATTAAACGTGATTTACGTGAACCTCATCATGACACAAGAGAGGACGGCAGGACTGCAGTTTCCCGTGTTCAGTGAATGCAACAGAGGCAAGTCACCAGACCAATCAGAGAGTTGCATGGAAATACACGTGTGCTTGTGTCATTCAAGCTCGGCTCTGTGTGTGTGTGGCAATAGCGCATTTAGTGTAAGAGAGCTAGAGAGAAGAGAGAGGAGAGAGAGAGAGGAGAGAGAGAGAGAGAGAGGAGAGAGAGAGAGAGAGAGAGAGAGAGAGAGAGAGAGAGAGAGAGAGAGAGAGAGAGAGAGAGATAGAAGATAATGAGAGAGATAGCGCGAGAGATAGCTAGAGGATCAATAGAGAGCGATAGCAGTAGAGGCTAGAGAGAGATTCGAGAAGAGAGAGAGAGAGAGAGCGGTGCTAGCGGGGACCGTGATGTTAGCATCTGGTTAACTAGCTGCACTAACGGACATAAGGAGCTGTTTCCACAACAAGCTCGAGGCGAGTCCTCCCCTGTCAGACTGAGGGGCTCAGGTGAGCTAAAGGACTCTCTGAGTGTTTAGAACGGTTTTGTCTAGGGATGCTCCGATCGCCAATTTCGGGGCCGATCGCCGATCGCCGGAATCAGTATCGGCCGATACCGATCGCCGATCCGATCGAGTGGGCGGGGCCTAAATGGAAGATTTAAACATCACTTTAAATCTTCCATTTAAAGTGATGTTTAAAACTCAGTTAATGGGGCTCATTCACGGGAGCTTCCACAAACAACAATCAACTTAATTATTACATTCAAATGATGTACATTATTCAAGTTTACATTCACTTTGGATAATAACACGGGAGAAATTAGCGGAAGCGCTCGATTTTCCTCTCTCTCTCTCCCCCCTCTCTCCCTCTCCTGACAGCCTGTCAGTATCTCATGCAGCTCACTGATCCAGTAATGAGTGACCCGACAATGAAGAATACATATATTTATAATAACTAGTTTAGCTTGTTCCAGAGGTAAAATAACTAAGTGTGTTAGGTCTAACTCTTACGGTACGTCCACACAGCAGCTTTTCAAAAATCTTGAAAATCTTGGAGCTGGGCGTGTCTGAAAGCTTGGGGATTTTTTGCGAGCAACGCGACCAACAACCAATCACATGAATCTCCCGCCCCCGACATACAAAGCAAAAAAAAACGGGGATTTTATGCGAGCAATATATATATATATAAACTCCCCAAACAGGCGAAAACCTACCAGTTTCACCCACTGTCTCTGCCACCTCCCTCCATGCCTGGTTCCTCCGGTTTGTATCCCGTTAATAGTTCTGGTCGTAAAGAACCGGGTGATTTGCTACCGTAATTTCTCGTTTGGAATATGAGGAAATGAACTGCGGTCTGGTTCTCCCTGTGTGTGTGTTTCGCTGCGCTTACCGGTCCGGCGGGCGGAGCTGCAGGATTTCTGCTTCACACACGTTGCATACCGCTATTTTGCTGTCTTTTTCGGACACCTTAAAATAATGCCAGACCGGTGAAGCCATTTTGGCGAGCTTGTTTTGCCGGACACAGAGAAAAGTGTCATGTATTTTACATCATGCGATCGGCTCTGTTTAGAGAGAACCGATCGATCGGTAGAGAGTGAGTATCGGCCGATCTCGATCGGTGACCGATCGATCGGAGCATCCCTAGTTTTGTCACAAATTATTCAAAAGATTATTTCCGCGGCACACCTTCATATGATCATTATAGTTATACAAACAATAAGCGAATAACTGAAAAACAGGTATGAAATACTATATGGCAGTAAAACAAGAATACAGTATAAAAGGGGAGTGATTTGTAAAATATCCATAAAGAAAAAGAAAATCTGTTTACAGTTCTGTTTCAAATGGGTGCTGAGAGATGTATCCATAGATCTCTTCATGTTGCTCTCAAAGTGCACCAGATTGATGCTTTCAACTTCAATATTTTAAAAAAAATCTTCCAGGGGGAACATTCCCCCGGACCCCCCTGGAGGAGGTGAAGTCCGCCCCCCACTCGTAAAAAATAGCACTTTACCCCTGCCTATATGCCTTGAGCTGATTATGGAGCCTTCATTGTAACAGTAATTCAGATGCAATTAGCCTATATAAAAGGCCTCAAATTGGAAGCACTGTCTGGGCCGTCTTTTTCACTCAATTCTGCAATAGGTAGATCTCGCCTTTCACCTAGGCCGACGTCGGTGATCTTGGGCTTAAAAAGATTGGTGACCACTGATTTAAAACAAGACTTCAGTGGGACCAATAAGGTATCTCTTTTACAAAGTCTCAATTACTTTTTAATACATTTTCAAACCTCACTGGGAACAGCTTTTTTTAAATCCACTTTCAACTAGGTCTGTTGACTAACTACGGCATTGCTTTTATAAAACCATTATGTTGCATATTGTATTGTTACTTTCTAATGCAGGTAGCAGCACTAGCATTGTTTTAACTTCTCAAAATCAGAGCCGAATTATACTGAATAATCTGGAAGGATTGGTACCACTAAAATAGTTGTTTTTTTGTAAATTGGGGAAACTGACACTTTTTGTGTTGTAGATTGCACCTACATGTATTTATGTCTGTACAATACACTGTAAATAAAAGAATACATCGTGAAAACAAAAGAAGTGTTTTTTTGTGAAGAGAAGTAAGGGTACGCTAACATACGCTTGGATAAAATAAAGTGTAGGTACCTGTTAGAAAACTACTAATAGCCTACAGGAAAACAAAACCTAACGTCGGGAGCCACCAAGAGGTTAACATTTTCATTGCATACAAAAAAAAAAAAACTGACACTGTTTAAATTGGAGAGCCATTTTTAGTATAAGAGTCAAAGCATTTTAAAGTTTTCTTCTGTAGGTCCGAGCCATTTTTTTCACAAGTTATTTTATTAATTGATCAGTCAGTAGATCACACTGGATAAAGCGACAGTAGCATCATTAATGTTCTTTAAATTAATTTTAAAATATATATATATAAACACAACAACATTTTACAAAAGTGCTTTAAACATTGAGGATGTAGTAATACTTTTATTTTGTAATAACTGAAAAATATCTACAATCAGTAATAATAAACAGGTATCATATAAAATAAAAAGCTTTGCTAGCTGTTTTTATTGCCTTTATTTGAGTAGCAGGGGAAAGTCTGTGTGCTTTCTAGATGAAATACTCCAGGCACTTGTTCCTCTCATCATCCAGTTCTTGGGTCTCAATCTCAAACTTTTTCATGGCAATGAAATACTGAACAAACGGCTCTCCGAGGGTGCTGCAGATGACGTGATCCTCGCTCAGCGCCTCCAGAGCCTCGTCGAGCTTCACAGGAACGGCAAAGTCCTTCTGCTGACCGGGCGCTTTGTTTACACCGCTCTCGATGTTCAGGTTTCTCTTGATGCCGTCCAGTCCCGCGGCCACAGTGGCAGCCAGCACGATGTACGGGTTGGCCATAGCTGAGCCCAGCTTGTTGTCGATGTGCGTCTCCCTCCCCCCGTGACTCTTAATGTTGAAAGAGCTGCTGTTATCATTGCAGCCGCATGTGGCGTAAAGCATGAGTTTCGGGTCTTTGATTGTCTTTGCGATGTGGCTCCGGCAGCCCAGGCCGGGCGACATCAGGCAGCTCAGAGCAGCAGAGTGGCTGAGAAGCCCGGCAAGCCATTTCCTGCCAATCTCAGAAAGCTCACTGGCCTTCTCCCCGCTTTGGAAGAGGCTACGTCGGCCGTTAGCATCCCACAAGCTGTGAGAGAGAACCCCAGCATTGTACAGGCCGTCGTCTGTGAAGAAGCTGGCAATGTAGCTGTACTTGCGAGCCATTTCTTTGATGCCGGTGCGGAAAGTGAAGGCGGTATCTGCGGCCGCAATTCCAAACTCTGGCCTCAGGTTGATCTCCATCTGGCCGGGGCCGCTTGCAGAGGCGATGCTGTCGATGTCTGCGCCCATGCAGTACATGCTGTCCACCAGCTGCTGGAAGAAAGGCAGGTCGTGGTTGCTGAGCAGCGTTGTGGCCGGGAACAGGAGCGTCTTCGGTCCGATGCGGTCGGGTGTTCCCAGGACGCAGCATTCATAACTGAAGGATGAGTGAAGGGAGAAGCCGAGGCCCTGGAGCTGGGCGAGGAGCTGCTTGGCGATGAGGCGAGGTGAGGTTCGGAGGGGGTTTCCTGCCACGGTGCAGGGGTCGCAGATCACCCTCGCTGTCTGCTCCGCCCAGGGTAAGACCCTGAAGGTGGACAGATCTGGGATCAGCAGGACATCACCGCTGAAGTTGGCAGTGCTGGCGTTGTCTACTTCGTTGCTCTTAGGACTCAGGGTCAGCTCCAGGTAGCTTCTGGGCATCGGTACCCCGTACACCGCTTTTTCCTGTGGATACATTTGTGTTGAAGCATGAATTCAAAATGTTTCAACATATACCTATTCACTTTGTTTTTCTAGAGTTGATAAGCTATGATGTTGATGTATAAAAAGCATAAAAACTGAGAGCAAGTGAAACAAATGAAGCTCTGTCCAAAATAGAAAAAAAAGGCCTAACGATACCTCTAACGCTTAACCATTGACAATCGATCAATATATAACATTTATTTGTCAAATTCCTAGACAAACACTAATGTAAAAATCTAACTTTGGTTTAGAGGGATTGGCATGGTGTTTCTTTAAAAAAGTTTAAACCATGCATCTGGCACTTCAGTCTAGCCAAATTTATCTGGAACGTCTATTGACTTCCAAGAAAAGGTTCCAGCATTAAACATGTAAAACCCCAAAATTAGGAGGGAGGGATGGAAAGATAGATAGATAGATAGAGAGAGATAGATAGATAGATGGATAGATGGATAGATGGATAGATGGATGGATGGATAGATGGATAGATACAGTAGATAGATAGATAGATAGATAGATAGATAGATAGATGGATAGATAGATAGATAGATAGATAGATAGATAGATAGATGGATAGATAGATAGATAGATAGATGGATAGATAGATAGAAAGATAGAGAGATAGATAGATAGATGGATAGATAGATAGATAGATAGATAGATAGATAGATGGATAGATAGATAGATAGATAGATAGATAGATAGATAGATAGATAGATAGATAGATAGATAGATAGATAGTAGTTACATGGAAGAAGCGGACAGGCACTGTCTTGGACCTGGACACCCCGTGGAGGTCGGTGGCCTCAAAGCGGACAAAGTTGATGTTTTCTCTGGCGATCTGCTGCTTGATCTGCTCCATGTTGGCAATGAACCTCTGATTTCCAATACTATCAACAGAGTCGTTATCTGTGGAACAGAGTATGAAATATCTGAGAAAAAACATTTAATAAGCAACAGAGAGTTTAATTTCAAATGCTTTGTGTCGTATTCTTGGAAAGAAAAAACTAATATGAAACCTTCGTTTTACTATAGAATTTCTGAAACGCTCTTGTGGCGTCAAGACCAAATTAGTCAAATCTTTATCCAGTTTAGTTTCATGTCAGGTCTGAGTACAGCTGGACAGATAGATCTGAGAAGCTGATATTAGTTTATGCAGATATATTGATATTTGTGTTTTTGTTGACCCTTGATCAACCAAGGGTGTCCGTTGATGAGTCAGCCAATATTACAGAAGTGCCAAACTAGGTTTGAGATCATTTAAAACCAGTGTCACCAGTACAGAGTGTGTTCACCAGAGAGCACTGACAATGGTAAACTGTCTTGCTAAATATTTATCTTGGCCTCAAATATACAAATAATTCTGTATAAAGATTGTTTATGTTATAAAAAATAAACAACAAGTCTGCCAAAAATATTCCCATTCTATTCTTTAAACTCTCATATATCTATAAATGATTCTGCCTTAGACATCCAGTATTGGTAAGGCTAAAATACTGAGGGAAGAGAAGCAAATTCCAATGAAAGACAACTTAAAATAGCAAATAAAGGAAATCTTTCTGCTGGAGATCAACACCAAGTTAATTCTACTCAACTAACAAATTCATAGTTAAAAGTTAAAACACAAAAAGCTCAATATCCATCAATCAATCCAAGTCAAAACAGGAACTAGAATGAGACAAAGCCAACATTTTAAAACAATACGTGACCCAAGATGGAGGAAGGACTTGAGTCACCTTTTAATGATTTGCCACAAACTTCTAGTCTTTTAACCAAAGCTTCACTGACCTGAATGAGGAGCTCCAGTCTCTGCCCAGGATCCGCCGCTTGCATGTGTGTGAGCCCTAACTCCAGGCAGCCTATTTGTGTTGGCATCGGCCCTGATTGGGCTGGATGAATCCACGCAGGAGGGCTGCTGAATAGACGTGCCGTCGCTGAACCTGGCCCCACTTCTGGAAGCGTCAGATGGGGGTTTGAAGGTGCTGAACGTCCTGTTGGGGTTTCCATCGTCCTGCCGTCCATCAGACCGTCCATTACCATTACCACTGCTTCCATGGAGGTACGTATAAGGACTTCCTGGCTTCCCCTCGTCTCTTTCCCGGACGCTAAGCATTGGACTGTCTCTCAGGATGGTCTTTAGCTCCTCCATGGTCTGCCGGGGGACGCTGGTTTCACCGTAGGATGCTCTGGTTTGAGAGGAAGCTCCTGTAAGGCAAGGCAAGTTTATTTATTTAGCACCTTTCAACATAAGGCAATAGAGTGGTGCAGGAATGAGTCCTAAAACCCGGAAGTGAGTTAGCATGTTACCACTTCCGGATCCCTCGTCTCAGAGTCAACGGGTTTTTTTAACTAGTTTATGGAAAATATCTGGAAATAAGGTCTGTGGTTGACACAAATTTAAGAGACAGATCACAACATTAAATCCATCAGCAGTGACCCCACTGGTAATTTTTTGAAGAGTTTACGTATCTGAAAAACGATAGTTGTTACCAAGTGGCTGAATAGGACTACAGAAGTTGTCGAGGACGTTGTACGTCATTACGCCGAACATGTAAACACTCCCGCTAAGTTTGTTTGCCCTGTTCTGCTTGAAAGCAAGTACCTGCCTCCCGCAAACTGTTCAAACAAACGCTTCAACTTGTACAATTTAGGATCTGTATGTTTGAATATGGATCTTAACGTTGAAGTCGTGCGACCTTGCTGTAGTTCGTTTATAGCATAACGTTAGCATTTTGCTTCTGGCCATTAGATTTATGATTATAAAATTATAAAAGTAGGATAGACAAGTGGAGATTATCCGGCTGAACAAAACGTGCATTTATCAAACAGGTTCGTTTTCCACAGATCTTAATTTTCCAATATTCCAAAATCCTATGGAGAAATCCCATTGCTTTTTGTCGAGGGAACCCATGCGCAGCTAACTTCCGGGTCGGCCTACATAAATACGTCATCACTGCAGCACTCTATTCAAAGTGCTTTACAAAAATGAAAGACATCCCTGTAGTCCAATCGTCCTCGACGGCAGGCTCAATCTCCACCCGCGCTGGGGGTTTGTGAGGCAAAGGGCTGATGGAGATCAGAGTAGGAGTTTCTGGAGGTAAAGGGGTGCTGGTGGTGGGAGAATGGATGATAGACGGACCTCCTCTTCTGGAGCTCCAGTCCACGGGAGATGAATGTCTCCCAGACACCCTCACCCCCTTCCTGTTGCCCAGGCTCATCTTCGTGCCATCTATTTGGTCTTTGCTTCTACTCTCGCCCTCCTGGAAAACACACAACGGGTCTATCACAAGTACGGTAAGAGATTGTTCAAGTTATCAAAGATTGTAAGGAGTTAAACCTGTAATGCATAAGAGTAAAGACATTCAATTACAAATAAATGTCACTGATCTGATGCTTATATCTTAAGCAACTTGGAATAAATGCATTCAACCATGATTAAACAAACTAAAACAAAAAAAATCCTGCAGGTACAATAGCTATCAATAAGCCAAACCATTGTTAGTGCTACTGCATTTGCTTAAAATGACCTAAGCAAAGACAAGATCACAAACAAAGTCAACAACGAGCGATGTATCTAGAAATGCACAAATGAAAAAGTTAGTTGTTACCTTGAAATCTTCAGAGTCATTCATTTCTTTGTTTGGACTCTTTTTCATGAACTGTGATTTGGAATTCGATAGCCCCTCCTGTGAAGGCAGAGCTTCACTCGCACATAATCTTTATAGACAATTGGTACAATGGTGACGGATTAGAAAATTCTTTTTGCCCCCCAACACCCACGGGAGTCGGGCTGGAAACTGTCAGCGTGCGGCCGCTGGTGGACACTGTGCTGCTGCTGCTTCGAGCCCATTGGCTGCCCCTGAGGACCATTCAGAGGTGCTTTTGTGTCATTGCAAAGTGAAACTGCAGCACTCAGCAGCTCTGTTTGAGCTTCCAGAAAGATATGGCAGCAAACATATTTATTCCAGAGGACCAGACAATGCTCGCTGTTAGTGATGGTCTGTGCATTAAAGAGCTACTGTCTGAGGGAAATCACTGTCTGATCAAGAGGGTCTTAAAGGTCACCTATTATGCAAAATCCACTTCTTCATGTCTCTTCTACATCACCATGTGTCTCCTCTTCTTCATGTCTCTTCTACATCAACATGTGTCCCCTCTTCTTCATGTCTCTTCTACATCAACATGTGTCCCCTCTTCTTCATGTCTCTTCTACATCAACATGTGTCCCCTCTTCTTCATGTCTCTTCTACATCAACATGTGTCCCCTCTTCTTCATGTCTCTTCTACATCAACATGTGTCCCCTCTTCTTCATGTCTCTTCTACATCAACATGTGTCCCCTCTTCTTCATGTCTCTTCTACATCAACATGTGTCCCCTCTTCTTCATGTCTCTTCTACATCAACATGTGTCCCCTCTGTGGAAAGAGACTCTGAAAGTTTCAGGAACAAAGATTCTCTCTCTTTTTTGATCCATTTCTATAAAAACCTGTCTGAAAATGAGCTGATCAGATTTTGGCCACTTTATGATGTCATAACGATGTTTTGGCTTGTGTAACCATTAGCCAATCAGCATCCAAGGTAACCCCCCCCCCCCCCCCCCCCCCCCCCCCCCCCCCTTATCACCTGAATATCCTCCTAGAGCACCATTAGTCGCATTCACACCGCAGTACTTTTCCCACAAAGATTAATGAGAACTTAGTTCATGAGAACGCATTCACACCGGAATAAGTTCCTGGGGGTGGATTAGGCAAAGGAAGCCGCTGACGTCACTTCTTCTCCTTCTGCTTTGGGTTTACTGGCAGGTCGCAAACAACTTCACGGCGAATACTGCCGCCCGGAAGTCCCCGGCCCGGAAGTCCCCAGAGTTAGGGACTGGCTTCAGAGTAAATCGCCAGAACGGCGACACCTCCTCATCTCCACCCCTCCCATGTTTTCTTTTGTGTTGCCATAAGTTAGTCTCTCTGCGTTGGTGCCCTGGGCTAATGCTAATAATGCTAATGCGAGGATAATAAAATGGCGGCTTCACAAAACTTTTTTGGGAGTTTTACGGGGCGTGGTTTGCAATCCGCCCAGCCAATCAGACATAGGAACCTTTTTCTCCCACGAAAGTACCTGCTCTCTAGCAGGGACTGAAAAGGGGGGGAAAAGGTTCTCATGAACTAATTTTAGTTCCGGCTCTTTTTGGTGTGAACGAGACATTTCGGAACTAAAGTGGGAAAAGTACTGCGGTGTGAATGCGGCTATTATGTTCTTTGTAACCAAATCTCTCTCAGAGGGGCGTGGGGAGGGGCTCCTTATTTTCATCTAAAGTAACAGACAGAGAATCAGCACTTTGGAAACAGGGCTGAAACAGAGGGGATTATGGGTAATGCTGCAATGATCTGTATGGTGTTTGGAGACAAAGGCCCTTTCTCACTTCTCTTATTTTTCATTTCCTCGCTCCTCGGTCTCGGTCTCACCGGAAGTTGATTTGTCTGCGCCATCTTGAGTAGCGTCCCAATGGCCTTATTTTTGCCGGAGGAGCGATAATGGAGGAGCGATAACCGAGGAACCACCAGACCATCCTTCGATGAAATCCTCAGACACTCGCCCCGCCCCCTTACTGTGTATCGCTCACTGATTGGACGATGCAGCGCATTCACTGATCTGATGCTTCTTGACATGAGAGCAGTTTCCCAGCGGAGTGAAGAAAATACATGAACCTCACGGGAGTCACTCCTCAGTTTATACCATGTTTTGTTTCAATTCATGTATCATTTAGTTACAAATATGTGATATATCTGAACAACAAAGTGGTCAAAAATAATTGTATTCATTTTTTGGAAACATTTTCATGATCGCTTTTTTCGTTTTACATTTTCATTTATTGTCATTTCCATTCAGTCAGTCATTAAGTGCTATTTTAAAATGTGAATTTGCTACATATCCACACAAACAAAGTGTGCAATCCAATGAATGTTAATCTAACTGGGTTTTGATAACATATCTCTTTTTCTTCTCTCAATTATTTTATTTCTATTGTGCAGTAACTAGTACTCTAACGCATTACTTTTTAAATTCAGTAACGCAGTTACCGTTACTACATGGTGCGTTACTGCGTTAGTTTTTTATATAGTCAACAGCCAGGCGAACAGAGATGAGAACTGTACTTAAGTACAGTACTTGAGTAAATGTACTTAGATACTTCCTGTGTCACATGCGGAGACGCGCTGTGGGCGTGTTTGTGTTGTTTACTAATGGCGCGTTTCCACTGCAGCGGGTAGCTCGCTTTAAGCGTGCCGAACCGTGCGGGGCCCGTTTTTGGTTGCGTTTCCACTTGGCCTAGTTTTGGCCCGGGGCTACTTTTTCCTAGCCCGACTACATCGTGGTTCTAGGGCCAGGAACAACCAGGCTGAGTCGGGCTGAGTATGCTAAACTAGAGAGAGAATCGCTGGCAAGGGGGCTACAACAAGATGAACATATTCGACCGTGAATTAATTGTAATACACGTTTCAAAATGATGCCGAAGTAACAACATACTGATACCGGTTAGTAAAAACCATGAATTAATGCTTTGACAAGTCTGCAGACAGACGGCAGGCGAAAAACCCTTTTAAAATGCGTGTTTTTTAAATGTAGCTTGGCTAAGCTAACGTTATATATGCTCCGACCGTCCACACTCACAACAACGGCCTATACAGACATAAATAAACCAGCGACTGTATTCGCCATGACACAGGCAGTCTGTGGTTTGTACTTGTTTAACTTTTGTCAAGTTTCTGAACAGATATGAGGAGCTGTGAGCTCTGAGTGCTAAGAGCTAACGGCTGTGTTGTTTTTCTGGGGCTCTCATTGAAGATGACGTCACGGCTCCGCCTACACTGCGTTACTATAGTAACTACCCCAGTTCCTAAACTGTAATGGAAACGCAGCATTAAAGTGAGCCGGGCCTAATAAGGCCTAACCAAACCGAGCGAGGCCTGCAGTGGAAACGCGCCATAACAAGACTATCATGGCGGCGGCGGAGCTCAAGTCTAGTTTCTCCACCTGGAGCTATTCTCACTATTTCACTTTTGTCGAGCACAAAGAAAATAACGTTTCTGTTAAATGTAAGTTGTGTCCTGGCGGGTCAAAGATTCTATCTACTGCCCAAACCAGTAATTAAAATCTCTTAAAACATCTGCAAAAACAACATGCTGGGACGAAGCTTGTCACTAATGGCACGTTTCCACTGCAGCGGGTAGCCCCGTTTAAGCGTCCTTAACCGTCCTCAAGCGGCCAGGCCGGTTTTTGGTGGCGTTTCCATATAGCCTAGTACCGGCCAGCGGGTACTTTTTCCCTCTTTTTCCGGCCTCATAAAATCGTGGTTCCCTCAGACCAGGCCAGGGCTGAACTAGTGACGTCAACACTCTCGACTGCTGATTGGTCAGAGAGAATCGTCACAAGATCGCGCGCGAGTTCATCCCTAGCGTCGCATATATATTTAGAAGCAAGCTTGCAGCATTTTTATAAACAGCATTTTGTAAACGGATGAGCTACAAAAATGGCTACGTCTAATAAGAAAAGCACACCGTGGTCGACCGAGGAGGTGACGACGTTCCTACATCTCATTGGGGATGATCAAATCCAGCGGGAGCTCGACGGAACAACTCGAAATGTGAACAAAAACAAAGCCGATCGCCCCGCCTACACTGCGTTGCTAGCCCAGGTCCTAAACTGTAATGGAAATGCGCCACGGCCTGGGCCGGCCAGCGAGGCAGCCCGAGGCCAGAGCGAGGACGCTTAGGGACGCTTAAACGGGGCTACCCCGCTGCAGTGGAAACGCGCCATAAGACCGGCACAGACCCAGACTCAGCCGACGCCACTCCACCTCCACCTAAGCAACAGCGGCTGGATTTTAACCAAGGGACTGCTAGCCAGGGAAAAGTCGATAAAGCCATTGCACGGTATGTTGTAGAACACATGCAGGCTATTGCTACAGTGGAGTCACCCGCTTTCAGAGAGCTAGTTAGCATGATAGCATGTCTGGGCGGCACACGGCATATGGGACGGAACACTTTTTCCAACTACCTGGAGAAAGAATATACAAAAATGGAAAGCCAGCTAATATCGATGCAATCCAGATAGCATATAATGCATGTCAAGTTGATCAACAGATTGTATTATTCTCCAATGCAATAACAGTACTGACATGAAGGCTATAAGGGCATTAATGGGAGCCCTTTTTATAAGTAACTAAAACCTTTTCACAGTAACGCAATACTTTTTTGTAAGTGGTCAGTAAAGTACCTTAGTTACTTTTGAAATGAAGTAACTAGTAATGTAACTAGTTACTGGTTTTCAGTAACTAGCACAACACTGTCTTTGGTCAATGTCGTTTATCATTAGAAATGTTAATGAGATCACTTTCTAATCTGTTATTTGTAATTAAATTGATTAAGAGGACAGGATAAGCACAAGGTCCATTTGGTGGCTGTTCTGGAGCTTTCTATCAAATCACACATTGCTCCTCAAGACGTTTTCAATCTCAAACTTTAAGAGGATAAGAAGTCCTTAAAGGTCTGAAATAATCACCCTGCAGATGGAGATTGTGTGATGCAATCGGGATTATAAAACGATGTGCATTATTTTTACTCTACAGTATTTTGCGTCATATGATTTCGCATTTTCACAAACTGCAGCCCCCAAAACAATTAAAGTTGAATTGACACCTGGAAAACAATTTTGATATGTTATTAAGAACTTGGACATTGATAAAGCATCACATGTTTGATAGGAGGAACATTGCAGTTACAGATATTGGTAAATACTTAAAATGTCAAGCTTTTTCTTGAATGCATACATGGCCGCATGAGTAACAAGGTTAGAGTTGTGTATTGTGGAATCTGACCCAATAAACTGTAAATGTGTGTCTCCTGTATTTGTCCAATAACTACAATCATTTAAAAAGCATATAAACCAAAGACTGTATGGCCTAAACCCATTAAAGTCTGTATTATAAAAGCATTTCAATAAAGCAATTACATGTGTATGACCTTGGCTAAACAATATGCTTCTACCAAACAGTATAGAAGTCAATGGTCAAATGATCAAATTGCTATTCAGCAGCCTACTTCACACAGAAATTGTGGAAACTCTAATAATTGTTTTTTAAATATATCAAGGAATTTAATTACATTTATTATATTAGCTCCAGTGAATGTTTACATGTTTTTATTTATTTTAGTACATTTATCAATTACCTTTATCACTAAATGACAGTTCAACCGTTTGGTAGCACCTGCTATTAGTTTGAGTAACAATGAGTGTCATGTCAACAACAATTAATGATCCTATTGTCTTTGTTAGAAAGAGTCCATTTTGATTACATGAGGTCAATTTATGAAGATTCTGCACGTTTTCTCTGCGGTCCACGTGTGTTTCCAGGGGGTGAGAGTGGCGCGAGGCCTCGGCAGCACCAGCTGACCTGCAGCATGGAGAGATGTCTGGACAGAACACCTCACATTTTTCAGGGTGGGGTTTTAAAGGGCCAAGTCAAGCTGGAAAGGATGCACTGCAGGAGGGACCGGAAGTTATTTTGGGGTTTGTCTTCAAAATAAAGCTTAAGGTGTGTCTTCATTAAAACAAAACACCTTGCGAGAGGTTGCAGACCTGAACCTGAATATTTCACATTCTGTAAAGTATCTTAAATTATCAAACACATATAGTGGAGTAAAAGTAGGCTTCAATGTTTGCCCTTGGTTTTTCTCTGGCGCTTCAGCCTAAAATGAAAATACTCAAGTAATGCAAAAGCACCTCAAAATTGTACTTAATTGCTGTTCTTGAGTACATGTAATCACAGTCAGCATACCTTTATTGTTCTCACAATTTAAATTGTTACAGAAACAGAGCCAAAAACAGCAAAATATTAATTAAGAGTCATGCATAACATATTCAAATTCTAAGATACATTTACAATTTACAAAAATACACATCCAGGTGGACAACAAACAATACCAGTAACAGTATATGTTTTAATAAGTGTAGCCTACTTAATTACACAGTCTATCTGCTGGACACTTTTCTCGTGTTATTTTGAAAGTTCTGACAGGAAGTGGTACTGTTCCCTCTCCATCCAGACGGTACCGTCGGACCAGGAGACTTCGACTCCGCTCGGAGAAACAGCACCGGACTGTATGGTGGAGAACCGTTTCTATTTTTTATCTTTTTCTGAGGACCGGCTGTATGATTAAGCTACAATCTTCAATGAGTAAGCATATCCCAGTAAGTACCGTGCTTGTTTTGTGCCTGCCATTTTGTTGTTATTCCGACCGTTTGTGTTTTTAAATCAGAACGTGATCTTTACCAGCTGGCCTTCACGTTCTTCTGTGAAGTCAAGGCCTGATTTAGCTCAAAACCCGGTGAAAAACCTTAGTTACTCTGACTATTATCATTGAATGTGTTCCTTAACTGTCATATGAACTAGGTAAATGGGTATTTGCACTGTTATTTAAGCGGATTTAACGGTTTCCGTGATGTTCGTCATGGTCAGGAATCAATCCGCCAGGAAGTGCGCCGGGCGTTGAAGCCGATTTTGAAATGACGTAGTGGCCGAACGGTGGTACTACAACGCCCGTGACGTCTTATGGCCCAAAAATACCTTTTCCCATTGACTTGCATTGAAAGATAGATCAATTCACAAAGCAGCAGTGTGTTCAGGCAGGTGGAAATAAGTATAACAAATATAAAATAAGAACAATAAGCACATCTATAATAGAAAATACTTATATCAGAAGTCATACACAATATACAATATTCTTGATACATTCAAATGTTCTATACAAGTGCAAAATACTGCAGCATCAGCAATATAGACTTATACTACAGGAGCAGAAACATAGGACAGTATATAAATGACAGAGGTGCAAGGTAGCTGTTGACTTACATTGGGAAAGAGACGTCTGTAAATCAGCGTATATATTTGTTTTAATGTAAATAAACTACCCAGCACGATCAGTTGTATATCTCTTATTTAAATCACAAGGGTCTAAAAGTTGTGAAAAAAGCTGAATGTAGAGTTAACTTCTCTCTCCATTAATTTGACTGAGACAAGAGCAGAAGAAAAACTCAACTGCGCATGCTCCATGGGCCTACATACGGGTACTTTGAGTCTACAGTCGCTCCACACTGCTTCATGCGCCACTAGGAAGCTCCCATAGGAATGAACGGTGTATCCAGTTCTCTTTATCCATGGTGGGATGCGCAGCACTGCCTGGTCCCGGATAGTCACTCGGAAGTTTCTGTCGGCTAAAATCAACGCATTTCACCGTGAAATAAGTCGAAAATACAAATGACATCTTCTGTGTGAATTCCCCCACTTATCACCTGTGTATTGCTGCAACAAGGCGTCGTGTTTCCTCATTTTAAAGCTCTTTCTCCCGGCTCCTGACAGCGCCTATAGGCCCATAACGTTAAATGATGGCGCCCAGTCAGTCTATCCCCACACAAAGGACACTTTACAGCCTTAATGCAACAACATGTCAGCCCTTTAAATCACTACTTCAATGCTTTTTTTTACCTTTTTGGTCTTTTTATGACATCTCCCTCTTAGCCATATATACTCTTCCTTTTGTTCTCTATGTTATGATTTTCTACCAAATGCTTGTTTTTTATAAAGGATTAACAAAGCACACTTGAACAGCTTAGTGTTTTTGCAGCATAAGCTGGATAAAAACATGTACAGTAAGTAATCACATCCATCTTAGTGGCGTAAAGGGCAGATACATTAGTAAATGGCGGTGAGTTTGTGATGGTAATAAAGTGCATGTTAAAGCCCAGCTGAAGGCCTCGTGGTGGGCTCAGCTCTCAGACCTGACCTAGATGTCAGAAATGACACATCCTTCTCATTGTACACCATTAGATAAGATATTACATGGTGCTGCAGTGTCACCTTATATAACACGCTTTTTCATCTTCATCCGTCTCATCATTCGTTGTTGGTCCGTCACAAAACAACCCGTTTTAACTGCACCATATATCAACATTTTAACGTAGTTGCAATGTGGAGAAGTTCAATACTTGAATAGCAAGAAGCACAATATTTGTTAAAGGCTGAATATGTGATACAATACTATTTTCAACAAGTTATTGTCAAGCTTCAGAAGTATCCCTTCCTACAAAATATATTCTACAGACTTAACGAAACATATTTATTGGGTACATGTCCTTTTAAGAAATCTCACCATCAATCATTTGATATATTGTTCAATAAAACTGATAATTATGATTATGTGAATCATTTCGCAACTGCAATAGTAATCGCAATACGTTATTGTTTCTTAATCGTGCAGCTATATGGGGAATATCGACTTGCTTAACGTTTTGCCAACTGTTGTGATTAGATGGTTCGATACCACACACACATTTTAGTTCTAGTAATGTTGTTGATGCTGTGCACGATAGCGTGAGTTGAGCAGGAAACTCTTAAAACCGTGTGATGAAGCGTTAAAGTCATTGAGTCGATGTTGAAGTCTGTTGTGTTTGGTTTCTCTGCTTGTTGTGAAATATTAAGTTGCAGCTCTGGAAATAATCGGCTATTGTTCAAGTGAGGCTGCTGCTTAATGATTATTTGTGGTTATTATTATAATCTGTTTGCAGTTAATCCTTTGTTTGTTCTGTGAAATGTCAAAAACAAGTCTGAAGGATTAGGGTTAGAAAAATCCCCAAACTATTCAGCTGTTTGTTTGAGAAAAGCAAACAGATATATATATATTTCTAAAGCTGTAATGAGACACTTTAATATTTCTTGTTGAGCAAGTCAATTACAGAAAATCATGAGTCGGCAGATATATTTTGTCGACAAAGTACAGCCCCAGTAGCTGCTTCTTAGTTTCAGTCAGGGTTTGAATTTATAATCATCTTCATTATCGTTTAATCTTATCAATTGTTTGCACAATAAAATGTCCGTCAGAAAATGTCAAAAAAGTAGATCCCAGTTTTACAAAGTCACCTTCAAATGTCTTATTTTGTGAGTCCAAAACCAAAAGATGTTCAGTTTTAATATGAGACGGCATGTGAAGGGGGAATACCCGCAAACTGTAGTTCACTTGCAATTAAGTTTATTAAAATGATATTACAATTTGGACTTTCCCTCCCATGCAGGAGAACTAAAGCGTGTCATAGAAAACAAGAGAAAACAGATACATCTATATTTGAGAGGCTGCAAACATCATTTTTAAACATGAATATTGACTTTATCCATGAATTGTTCGCCATCATTTTTCTGTCACTGGATTTAAATGTGTGTAACCTTAGTTTCAGAGCTTCACCGGCCTCCACAGAAGCCTCCTATCCTTTCTATAACTGTGTGTCTAAAGCGTGTCCGTGCTCCTCGTGTCCCCCTGTGTCCTGCAGCAGTTCTGTGGTGTTCTGGGTCACACATTTATGGAGTTTCTGAAGGGCAGTGGGGACTACTGCCAGGCTCAGCACGCTGCCTATGCAGACGAGTGAACTGCCGAACTCGCCTTCATCGATCCGAAGCACTTGAGCCTCTGGAGGGACCCGGCAGGAACTTGGCAGGACCGGGACGCCTCCCAGAACCAGAGAGAACCGGCCTGGATGGGGTAACTCCACCCGCTGCACACTGCCCTCGTCGGCTCCGCCTGGCCCCAATCAAGGTGGAACCAGCCTTGTTTTTTTTCTTCTTCCTTTTCTTTTGTTTCACTCCGATTGAGAAGGTTTTGAGTTCTGATTGTACGCCCTTTTTTTCGGCCGCCAACTCTCTAAATTCGCCTCTCGAAGCCTTTTTATTTGCCAACATCGGAAGAAGACCGGAGGATTTCTGGGTTTCTAGGAAAGCTCGTTGGACCTTTTTGTTTGACATTCCCTCCGAGTTTAACTAAGTGTTTACATTAGTGTTTTTACTCTGTGGAAGATTTGGTTTTACGTTTCACGTCACAATGGCTCGAATGAACAGACCGGCCCCTGTGGAGATCACCTACAAAAACATGAGGTTCCTCATTACCCACAATCCCACCAACGTCACCCTGAACAAGTTCATCGAGGTGAGCCTCAGTCATTGGTTGAGAGTTAAAACTTGCTCAGCCAGATTCAAGAGGCATTCACAAGATTAGATTACACATTTGTTTTGTAGTAACTTAGAACAGTGTGTCCACATGTGTTTGGAAATATATTTTTAAATCTAAGATTACAAAACTTACAGGGCTTGTTCATTAGCAGATCAACTGTCATTTAGGACACATTTGAGTCTTTAAATCCCATTGTGATTAGAATAGGTGACATATACTAGAGAAAGCTTTCTTATAAATCCTGTGATGCACTTTTCCAGGAGCTGAAGAAATATGGAGTGAGCACCGTGGTGAGAGTGTGTGAGGCCACCTACGATTCCACTCTGGTGGTGAAAGAGGGAATCCAAGTTCTGGTGAGTCCAAACCTGTAAATCTGTAAATATATTAAACCAAACTTAATGTGGGTTTTGCCAGTTTTCTCTCACAGCTCTGCGTACTTTGCTGATCCTGCCTAGTCACTTTTATCCTTGTGTTTCACCCAATTTCCCTCATATTTCTAATCCATAAAATGCACAACAGGCTAAATGCAATCATATCTTTTAGCTCACAGCTTCCTCCTGTTGCAGACATGGTGACGTTATCCTCAGATTTATACATCTTTAGACAAGCCATGCCAAAAACGATGCTTCAAAAACAACATGAAAGGACTGGTGAATGGTTTTATTTGAAAACAGTAGAGATAAAGCATTACAGAGGACTTAAGTGCACATATTATTAATTATATTTAGTGCTTTCTATCCTCATGAGAACCCTCTTCCTCTGCTAAAAGATAAGAAGCGACGTAGATATCAAGAAGTGGGTTACGTGTATGGTGTCATCCTTATTTGTTTATCTATACAGATAGAAAATCATGTTTGGTCCATAAGAAGAAAGGAAAATCCTCAGCCTGATTTCCAAAAGCCCGACTTGACAGATTCAGAGAGTACGTTCTGTTCCATGAACAGTTTTAAACCCAAATGTATTCAATCCACAGTGATGTAAAAATAGAAGGAAGCAGCTGATTCTCACACTTCAGAAGCTGCAAGCCTCACATGCTCTGCGGTCACATCACTAGGGCTGCTGCCTCTAATTAACCCCTTCGGTTGATTTCTTTATTCCATTTGTCATCTTTTAACTAATGCCCATCTTCGATTAACACAATATTTAAAGTGGCGCTTTAACATGAACCTACCCTAATACTGTTTAAATCGTAGCATGGAGAGTATTTCTTTCTTCAAGAACAGCCTTATAAATGACTTTATTATAGAAACAGTGAAAGGGCTCAACGCTAACTTTTAAAAGTGGTTGCCAGGCTGGCAACCAGGCATCAGCTTTTGGTTGCCAACAGAAAATACGGTTGCCATTTTTTTCCACAGCTATCATACTGAATAAATATTTACTGTGAATGTATGCAAACATGTATGGCATATGGCTGTCTAACAGAAGTTAAATCCATTTCTCACTTATTCTGACAATGTACTTAACCCCAAATAAAAGAACCCAATCAAAAGAGTTGTTAAATAATAGTGAAGTCACGTTGTAATAACAATAACTCATCTGTCTCGAGTTTTCTTTTTCAGCTTTGCCAAAAGCCACTGTGTCAAGTGTCCTTCCTGGGTTGCCGTCCGGAGTTGTCCAATATGGCGGACCATCTCGCACATGCGCAGTACCGATCGGGCAGGGGGACGGATCGGGTAGTGACATGCACCGCGCACACGAGTAAACGTGCATCGCTTTCTGGCTCCGTAATCACACCGATGCACGTGCAACTTAAGTATCAGGTTCCGACTGGTCACAACAACAATTAAATATCACTCTTAATACAACACATATTTAACATCTATTTTGGGGTGCACCTTTAGCTGTTTGCTGTCCTTATTTCTTTATGTTAAAAACTGGTTGCCACTGATAGCAACCAAAGGCCAAGAAGTGGTTGACATTTTTTCTGAATGGTTGCCAATGGCAACCTGGCAACCGTTACTGTCGAGCCCTGAGTGATCAAGTAATGTCATTCTTTAGCCTTAAAAACAGTCCTCAACACAGCGCTGTCTCGTCTAATGCTTCAAAAAGCAAGCATTTTGTTTCTCTAACGTATTGTACACATGCTGATTTGATCAATAACCTAATTTAAACAACAACATCTCGTGTAACCACTTCAAAAACCCCTCAAACTGTCTCCTGAAGACCCTGACAGAGACCGCCCCTCCCCCCACAACAACATCTGAGTTCCCCTGCAGCTGGATCAGCCTCTCACTCCTTTTGTTTTGGTTTCTAAGAATCTGGGTGCAGATGACATCATTTCCTCCTCTCTCTCTTCTCTCTCTGTTCTCTTCCAGGATTGGCCGTTTGACGACGGAGCCCCGCCCTCCAACCAGATCGTGGACGATTGGCTGAACCTTCTGAAGCTGAAGTTCAGGGAGGAGGCGGGCTGCTGCGTGGCCGTGCACTGCGTGGCCGGCCTGGGGAGGTGAGAGAGCAAAGGGTTAAAGGTCACCTATTGTGCAAAATCCTCTTCTTCATGTCTCTTCTACATCAACATGTGTCCCCTCTTCTTCATGTCTCTTCTACATCAACATGTGTCCCCTCTTCTTCATGTCTCTTCTACATCAACATGTGTCCCCTCTTCTTCATGTCTCTTCTACATCAACATGTGTCCCCTCTTCTTCATGTCTCTTCTACATCAACATGTGTCCCCTCTTCTTCATGTCTCTTCTACATCAACATGTGTCCCCTCTTCTTCATGTCTCTTCTACATCAACATGTGTCCCCTCTTCTTCATGTCTCTTCTACATCAACATGTGTCCCCTCTTCTTCATGTCTCTTCTATCAAATATCAAAATGTTATGTTCAACTAGTATTGAAAGCCAGTGCAAAACTTTAAGACTATATATAAATACATATATAGAATAATGTTTTATATTACATTATTGCCTCTGCATTGGATTATTATCGGATAGGGTAACTTCATAATTAACTACGTCTGAAAGCAGAAGTCCAGGGCAAATAATTGCAAGTCTCTTCAGTGCGCACGTCACAAAATGAGGTGCATTGTGGGACATGTAGTTTATGGCATTCAACCGTATAATAAACGTGTTATACTCTTTGCGAGCCACATAAAATGAGGTCTCGGGCCGGTTTTGGCCCCCGGGCCTTGAGTTGGACCCCCCTGGATTAAAGTATTAAGGTCTTATCAAGCAGGATCATATTTTACAGCGGATTACCGTCAGGGGGATGTGGCGGATCAACTGTGACACTTCCTGCTGCACGTACAGTCTGTGGTATAGAGACAGTTGGGTTTATATGTTATTTATCAACAACTTAGATGATTTTGAAGTCGTTTATCAATCAGAATACTCTGTCTCTAATGTGCTGCTTTTTATATTAGATTTATTTGTCTTTTAACAGGCTACAAGTACTGTGACACATAAATGCTGTTTTACATAACAAAAATATCAACATAAATTATCTATTGTACATCTGATAGTTGGGCTGTTTTTTAATCTGCAGATTATTTATTTTTAATTCTTTGGTCGGTAAAATATCTGAGAAACGGCGATAGACGTTTTTCAGTATTTTCTAGGTTAAGTTAATGTCTTTCAAATATCTTGTTTTGTCCAAAACCCCAAAATATGATACAAAACAGAGAAAGCAGAACCTCAACAGCATTTATTCCCCAGCAGATATTTCAAAGACTCGTTGGTTATCAAAATAGTTTCTGATTACTTCTCTGTCAATCGGGTAATCGATAAGTCATTCGCAGCTCTAATGGATAGTGGGACGTGAATAATAATAAACAGTAGGGTGTATTTGAGTACGCTAGACAACTACCACGTGGTTTATGTCATCGTAAACCAGATGTGGCATTTATAGAGTAGAACAGTGGTTCACAAACTTTTTTCAATAATGTACCCCCTTTGAAAATAAAATTCAGCCAAGTCCCCCCTGATCAGCGCAAAAACTATTTGTTAAGGACAAAATGCCTATATAAAGAGGTACAGCACAGCGCTGCGCCATCAGTGCCTGATTTATTAAAACAACAACCTTGTAACTGAGAAACACTTAAATGCTACATTTCAAATGTTTACAATCCATCACTAAATTCATGGCAAACCAATTTTAACATCATGCAATAACACTAAGACGACATTGGCTGCATTGAACTAGTGTTGTCACGATACCAACATTTTGGTTTCGATACGAATTGCGATTCCGATTCTTTTTCGATACTTTTCTTAAAAAAAGGGAAACGGTCTTAAATTTAATTATTGTGCTTTATTTCATACCAGAACCATAACACAAACTTTTAAACAATGAGAACAAGAAATTAAATAAATGACTAGAATTTGTATTAAATATAATTAAGCATCATCTATAAACAACTTTTTAGTTTTTCGCTTCTGGCGTCTTTTTTGTCAACAAGCCGAGGCGCAGCGGCAGTTGCACTCCCACTTGCAGCCATGCTTCTCGTTTTCTCACATGCTCTGGCAGCTAGCGCGTGCACGAGAGAGGGGAGGGACTTAGCGTGTGCATGAGAGAGGGGAGGGACTTAGCGTGTGCATGAGAGAGGGGAGGGACTTAGCGTGTGCATGAGAGAGGGGAGGGACTTAGCGCGTGCTTGAGAGGGGAGGGACTTAGCGTGTGTATGAGAGAGGGGAGGGACTTAGCGCGTGCACGAGAGAGGGGAGGCACTTAGCGCGTGCATGAGAGAGGGGAGGGACTTAGCGTGTGCATGAGAGAGGGGAGGGACTTAGCGCGTGCTTTAGAGGGGAGGGACTTAGCGTGTGCATGAGAGAGGGGAGGGACTTAGCGCATGCACGAGAGAGGGGAGGCACTTAGCGCATGCATGAGAAAGGGGAGGGACTTAGCGCGTGCACGAGAGAGGGGAGGCACTTAGCGCGTGCACGAGAGAGGGGAGGGACTTAGCGTGTGCATGAGAGAGGGGAGGGACTTAGCGTGTGCATGAGAGAGGGGAGGGACTTAGCGTGTGCATGAGAGAGGGGAGGGACTTAGCGTGTGCATGAGAGAGGGGAGGGACTTAGCGTGTGTATGAGAGAGGGGAGGGACTGCAGGCACGGCTGCAGTGCAGGGAGTGGAAGCAGAGCGCTGAACACACACGGCTCTTATTAAAACGGCGCTTTCTCACCGGAGTACTTTTCCCCGTCATTCTTAAAGTACCGATACTAATGAAACGGAGGAATCGTAACGTTTTTAACGGCAGGGTATCGCGGTACCTTTCAAGTATCGGTACACCGTGCAACACTACATTGAACTGATCTTTTTAATAAGTTGTACTTACAATGTAGTGAAAAATGGGCTAGTGCTTCACTGAGGATCTTTGTCATTCTGACAGGGAGGCAAACTGCAGTTATTACACTTCGCGTTTTGAAATATGTGAAACTCTGTTCATATAAAACCCACACTGCTCAAACTTCCTTACTTTTCCTAAAATTGGTATATTTTTTTTCTATTTTTTTCATTAACATAAAATAAATATCACGTACCCCTGCAGTACTCCAACGTACCCCTAGGGGTCCGCGTACCCCCATTTGAGAACCACTGGAGTAGATGATAGATAGACATGATCTACTAATGGAACAAACGTTTTCAGCATTCGACTCAAAGCTTTCTACAGATATAAGAAGCAAACACTTTCACACAAATACCAATTCTGTCTTAGTTTCATGTTTACATAGAATCAGATAAATGTTTTCATCTTGTTTCATCTATAGAGTGCCGCAGTGACGCGTCCTAAAACCCGGAAGTAAGTTAGCATTTCACCACTTCCTGTTCCCTGGTCTCAGAGCCAATGGGATCTCTCCATAGGATTTAGGAAAATATCTGGAAATAAGGTCTGTGGCTGAAACACATTGAAGAGACGAATCACGTTTTGTTCTACGACATTAAATCCATCAGCAGTCAATCACCCACTGGTGATTTCTGAAGAGTTGACGTGTCTGAAAAACGATGGTTGTTACCAAGTGGCTGAATAGGACTACAGAAGTCGTGGAGGTCGTTGTACGTCATTACGCCGAACACGTAAACACTCCTCTAAGTTAGTTTCTGTTCTGCTTGAAAGCAAGTCCCTGTCTCCTGCAGACTGTTCAAACAAAAGCTTCAACTCGTACCATTTAGAATCTGTATGTTTGAATATGGATCTTAAGTTGGCGTGACGTTGAAGCAGCGACCCTGCTGTAGTTCGTTTATAGCATAACGTTAGCATTTAGCTTCTGGTGACTAGATTTATGATTAGATAATTATAAAAGTAGGATAGACGTGGAGATTATCCGACTGAACAAAACGTGACCCGTCTCTTAAATGTGTTTCAACCACAGACCTGATTTCCAGAACCCTATGGAGAGATTGCATTGGTTTTTGACGAAGGAACCGGAAGGAGCTTACTTCCGGGTTTTAGGACGCGTCACTGTGTTCTCTCTCTTGAGGTTAGAAATAGAAACAAAAAGCAATCTGAAGCAGAAGTGGCTTCTCTTTCATGTTGTTCTTCAAACCTTTAGACAAACACGTTCCGTTTCCTCACGTCTGCTTTAAACTGATTTGAGAGTCAGATCGTCTGAACCTCGACTCCATAAACTTCTCTTATCTGTGTTTTATATACAAACTTTAAATAGTTGAGAGAAAATATGAACTTCTTAAAACTTCCCTAAGTAAGTTTTTGTTCTCAGATTTACGTGTTTTTGATATGATTGAACTGAACACAGTGAAATGTATCGTTGTGTTTCCCCTGCAGAGCTCCGGTTCTGGTGGCGCTCGCTCTCATTGAATGTGGGATGAAATATGAAGATGCTGTCCAGTTCATTCGACAGTAAGTGACACGCATGGAAACATTTTCACAGAACTCCACGTTTAGCTTTTGATTTACAAAAATTGGGTACATGCTCGCAGCAAAGTACTCTCAGCTAATCCTGAGTAAACTGGACTTTAGGGGCTGGAGTAATACCTGCAAAGACTCTTATTTGACCTGTTGTGTATATATATTTAATTGTAGTCTAGGGTTACCTGCATTTAGCAGTATTCAGGTCCTTGCCTGAAATCAAACCATAGTCATTTCCCAAATATATATAGTTTTTTCAATTCGTGAAATGTCCTCACATTTAGTTGTATTGGTTATTGTGACCAGGATGGATACTGAGCCGTACACAACGTTTCCTCTCAATCACCTCCAAACTATGATTATGTAGGTGATTGAGACAGAATGTATCCACAACAGATCAATGGTCACATTATTTATCAAATAAAAAGTCAAGGAAGCTTCTAAAAAATTTGAAAATGTGCTGTTTTTAGATTAAATAAAATCCAACTTTAGTTAGTAATATACTTAATAATGCATTTTGAGAAGACATGTCACTTGTTTTACCCAAAGCTTACATACACTCAATACCATGGGCAATCCCCACAGAAGAAGTTTGGGGTGAAGTGCCTTGCTCAAGGACACAACGATATGCTGACTGCAGTGGGGATTGAACCAGTGACCCACAGCCTCCTAAATAACCAGGGGTGCACATAACTGGTACGCATGCGCGGCAAACATCTGAAATGCGTACCGTCACTTGTCTCTAAGCGCAATTGCGTACCGGCGGACTTGTGAAGCATTTCCAGAAGGCGCTGCGATCACTGGACGACAGCGACTGCCGTACGCACAGACGGGGCTGCTGTTAACGTCTGTGTGCACAACGGAATTTAACTTCCGTGCGAGTTCCACACGCGTGCTCCACTGGCGCCCCCCCCCCGCAAAACAGAGGGGCAGGCCTGAGTACCAAACATTGTCTCCTGGTACTCATTTGAGTAACTCACTAAGAAAGTGATGTGCACCCCAGTAAATAATACAATTCTTCTAACCAGAAGTGCAAAAAGCTTTGAAATGTCAAGAAAGACACCCTCAGCGCTCTCTGGTGGACAGACGTTGAACTGGAGACCCCAAACTGTGTTTCAGTTGACCACTGAGTTTGATATTTCCTGCTTGTCTGAGGGATTTATCTCTGAGAGAAACTGAGGGTTTCATGAAGCAGGGAGAGATGAGTCATTACAGGAACATCAGAAAGTGAGAGGAGTGATTCACGACGAGTGGGTTCATGCTCTTAAAGTATGTGATGCGTCAGAGCTGGAATATTTATAGGTCGCACATGTTTGCTTTGAAGTGATATTAGGATTTTCATAGGAAGTCACAAGAATGTTAGGTGGATAAATGCTGACATTTAGGTGTTTATATATGTTATCACAATGTATATTAAATGTATTTCTTGATAAGAAATTGATAAAGCATTAAAATCACAGGGGGTCCGCGGGGTCTTAAAAAGTATTAAAAGTTGATAAATCAATTTAGCGAAAAGTAAGGCTATTAAAAAGTATTAAACGGCATTTTCCAAGGTATTACATTTTGTAGCTTGTTTTCAATAAGTATATGAATTGTCCAAAGAGGTTGTATTCTACAGTCTGCCTGAATGTAATCATTGCGTAGGTGTGTAGTGTGATTCTGTGTAGTTTATTTATGGCATCCCGTTGGACTTGACGTCATCTGGGGCCTCATGTATAACGCCGTGCGTAGGATTCACGTGGGAAGGTTGCTTACGTAGTAGAAATCCGAAAAATAGGTCCATACATTTTCCGCCACTTCCCGATTCACCAAACATTGCGTACCGGCGAGGAAAGTGCGTACAGCACTTCCTACGCCGGTTTCCCTTTATAAATCACAACCGACTCGAAATGCGGTGCAGCTTTTGCGGGCTTCACGTAACGCCCATATTTGCCTATATATAGTCAAAGAAACGCCCATTCATTCATTCTGACTGACTGCATGAAGAAGATCGCAGGAAATGACGACAGAACAGCTAAAAAAGACATCTCACACCGTGTCAGATGTGGGTTATTTTGGGGAGGTCGAGATAAAACATATTGTTTGGTGGATGCAGTTTGAACCAGAGTAGCAGCATGGAGGTCGGATCGTCACCAAAATAAATAAATAAGTGGCCCGAAAAAGGTTAATGACAAAAACAATACACATAGCCTTCCTCAGGCAGTGTGTTTGTACCGGGGACAGGAGACCCCCCCTTGATGAGAGACTGTAAGAAGTGATCGGGGAATCCCCCGGTGTGGAGTCATGACGACTGGATCTGAATTATGTTTTTGTATTTGGTGGTTTGTGTCCCAGCTGTCGATCAGCTGTGCGCAGCTTCTCCACTGCAGCCTGTGCATCTCACCCCCCCCCCCCCCCCCCCCCCCCCCCCCCCCCGCAGCAACCCTATATCCACCAGTTAAAGGAAATACAACTAATGTGTTGTGTTATATTAGCTGTACAATTTACCACATGGTGTTCTTAGTTTCCATACCTCCTGTGTTTTACGAGAGTATTATCAAGTCTTAGCAAACGGCATAAAACACGATTAAACGTGATAGTATATAAAACCTATAGAAATGCAACACGGTGTCAGTTTAGACGTAATTCTGTCCTCCTGCTTACCGCATCATTTATGAGAAAACATTTCATAACATTAACACAACATATTCGAGGTGGTTTTAAATAACATATACGTATTTATTTATTTCTCCAAGTTATGTTTTTGTGTGCACTGAGGAGTCGCAAACAGGCGTTTGTTTAATCATTTTAAGATTGGCTTTAATCAATGTTTGAAAATGAATTCTTCATAAATGATAAATGAGAGGTAACATTTTATTTATGGTATTATTTCCACATATTTCTCTCCATTCTTCCTTCTGCCAACGGTGTCGCAGTTTCTCGTCTCTCCCGTTGTTGTGCTTAGTGCGTACGCATGGGTTAGAGTTTGCATGGAGGACCGCACGTTTTCCCATCAAGTTAGTATTTTATAAATCGCAAACATTGCGTAGAAACTGGCGTACGCCATTTTTTGAGCGTATATCGCTTTATAAATGAGGCCCCTGAACAGGACATCGCACGCTCACTGCTTGATAGCGTGAAGGTCCATTTACGCCGGTTGCTAAGCAACATCGTTATGGGGAAATGCAAGTCTGCGTCCAAATGGTTGGAAGATAAGGAGGAAGGACAATCAATACTGTGTATAGTCAATGTGAGGTAAAGTGTGTCGCCAAGGTAACCGGTTAAAACTCAAAGTGGCGATGAGGTCTTAAAATGTATGGAAAGGGTCTTAAAAGGTTTTACATGTGACTTACATATATACAAAGATTTCACATAAACAAGTGAACTAAGCAACATAGAAACACATGTCAGTACACACTTTGTCTGATCTTGTTATGACTGATTGGGTTTTGTTTGAGACTGTTTTAAGTTGTCTCTCACGGTGCTGTTTCCTACCTTGGGCCAGGACTCTCTTGAGACCTATCCTGGTCAAATAAAAGGGGGGACCTATTTTGCAACATCCTCTTCTCCATGTCTCTTCTACATCAACATGTGTCCCCTCTTCTTCATGTCTCTTCTACATCAACACGTGTCCCCTCTTCTTCATGTCTCTTCTACATCAACACGTGTCCCCTCTTCTTCATGATCTTCTACATCAACATGTGTCCCCTCTCTTCATGTCTCTTCTACATCAACATGTGTCCCCTCTTCTTCATGTATCTTCTACATCAACATGTGTCCCCTCTTCTTCCTGTCTCTTCTACATCAACATGTGTCCCCTCTTCTCATGTCTCTTCTACATCAACATGGTTCCCCTCTTCTTCATGTCTCTTCTACATCAACATGTGTCCCCTCTTCTTCATGGTCTCTTTCTACATCAACATGGTGTCCCCCTCTTCTTCATGTCTTTTCTACATCAACATGTGTCCCCTCTTCTCCATGTCTCTCTTCTACATCAACATGTGTCCCCCTCTTCTTCATGTCTCCTCTACATCAACATGTGTCCCCTCTTCTTCATGTCTCCTCTACATCAACATGTGTCCCCTCTTCTTCATGTCTCTTCTACATCAACATGTGTCCCCTCTTCTTCATGTCCTTCTACATCAACATGTGTCCCCTCTTCTTCCTGTCTCTTCTATCTTCATGTCTCTTCTACATCAACATGTGTCCCCTCTTCTTCATGTCTTTTCTACATCAACATGTGTCCCCTCTTCTCCATGTCTCTTCTACATCAACATGTGTCCCCTCTTCTTCATGTCTCTTCTACATCAACATGTGTCCCCTCTTCTTCATGTCTCTTCTACATCAACATGTGTCCCCTCTTCTTCATGTCTCTTCTACATCAACATGTGTCCCCTCTTCTTCATGTCTCTTCTACATCAACATGTGTCCCCTCTTCTTCATGTCTCTTCTACATCAACATGTGTCCCCTCTTCTCCATGTCTCTTCTACATCAACACGTGTCCCTCTTCTACATCAACATGTGTCCCCTCTTCTACATCAACATGTGTCCCCTCTTCTACATCAACATGTGTCCCCTCTTCTACATCAACACGTGTCCCCTCTTCTACATCAACATGTGTCCCCTCTTCTTCATGTCTCTTCTACATCAACACGTGTCCCCTCTTCTACATCAACATGTGTCCCCTCTTCTCCATGTCTCTTCTACATCAACACGTGTCCCCTCTTCTACATCAACATGTGTCCCCTCTTCTACATCAACATGTGTCCCCTCTTCTACATCAACACGTGTCCCCTCTTCTACATCAACATGTGTCCCCTCTTCTTCATGTCTCTTCTACATCAACACGTGTCCCCTCTTCTACATCACATGTGTCCCCTCTTCTTCATGTCTCTTCTACATCAACACGTATGTCCCCTCTTCTAACGTGTCCCTCTCTCATGTCTCTTCTACATCAACATGTGTCCCCTCTTCTTCATGTCTCTTCTACATCAACATGTGTCCCCTCTCTTCATGTCTCTTCTACATCAACATGTGTCCCGTCTTCTTAATGTCTCTCTACATCAACATGTGTCCCTCTTCTTCATGTCTCTTCTACATCAACATGTGTCCCGTCTTCTTCATGTCTCTTCTACATCAACATGTGTCCCCTCTTCTTCATGTCTCTTCTACATCAACATGTGTCCCCTCTTCTTCATGTCTTTTCTACATCAACATGTGTCCCCTCTTCTCCATGTCTCTTCTACATCAACATGTGTCCCCTCTTCTTCGTGTCTCTTCTACATCAACATGTGTCCCCTCTTCTTCATGTCTCTTCTACATCAACATGTGTCCCCTCTTCTCCATGTCTCTTCTACATCAACACGTGTCCCCTCTTCTACATCAACATGTGTCCCCTCTTCTACATCAACATGTGTCCCCTCTTCTACATCAACATGTGTCCCCTCTTCTTCATGTCTCTTCTACATCAACATGTGTCCCGTCTTCTTCATGTCTCTTCTACATCAACATGTGTTCCCTCTTCTTCATGTCTCTTCTACATCAACATGTGTCCCCTCTTCTTCATGTCTCTTCTACATCAACATGTGTCCCCTCTTCTTCATGTCTCTTCTACATCAACATGTGTCCCCTCTTCTTCATGTCTCTTCTACATCAACATGTGTCCCCTCTGTGGAAAGAGACTCTGAAAGTTTCAGGAACAAAGATTCTCTCTCTTTTTGATCCATTTCTATAAAAACCTGGCTGAAAATGAGCTGATCAGATTTTGGCCACTTTATGATGTCATAACGATGTGTTGTCTTGTGTAACCATTAGCCAATCAGCAACCAAGTTACCCCCCCCCCCCCCCTTATCACCTGAATCTCCTCCTAGAGCACCATTGAGTTCTTTGTAACCAAATGTCTCTCAGAGGGGCGTGGGGAGGGGCTCCTTGTTTTCATCTAAAGTAACAGACAGAGAATCAGCACTTTGGAAACAGGGCTGAAACAGAGGGGATTATGGGTAATGCTGCAATGATCTGTTTGGTGTTTCAGCCAATCAGAGACATGCTCTGTATATATCTGAGACCTATTGATGAAAAACAGTATAATAGGGGACCTTTTGAAGACACAAATAATATAAACTAATCTTCCGTCTTTTCCTCCAGGAAGCGTCGGGGAGCGTTCAACAGCAAGCAGCTGTTCTACCTGGAGAAATATCGTCCAAAGATGCGCCTGCGCTTCAAAGATTCAAACGGCCATCGCAATAACTGCTGCATCCAGTAGAGCCAACCCCCCCCCCCCCCCCCCCCCCCCCCCCCCCCCCCCACTCTTTAATTCCACCTCGCTAGCTTATATCCTGGCAGGCTTGTTATTATTTTTTTAAGTCATTGTGTTGAAGTATTATTCTTGGGAAAAAACCATGCGTGGTAATTTAACTGTCCCCCCCTTCCATAAAGTGTCAATAAAAAGTGAAAAGGAGTTGTGTGAACCGGGATGTTTTTCTCCTCATGTGCCCGAAAAAAAAAAGTGAATTATGAGGGGCAGCGCTGAGTCGTGTATCATTGTACGATGTTGGATTAATAGTTTATTTTTTCTGCAAACACAGCCCAAAGATTTTTGATTTGGCCAGTGCGTTTACATCGAATGTGCTCAAGTTAATAAAATTGACCAAATGATGTACCCCGTTTAAATTTAAAAGGGTTAAAGACTGACTAGTTAGAGGTATGCCTTCCTTCAAATCAGATGGTTTCATCCATAAATGCCTTACAATCGAAGTGGAGCAAAGGCAAAGGAGGTGGAGTCTTCCCGCCGCTGGCATTGGAAAAGGTGTTTCATTTTTCTACTCGGAACACAAAAAAAAAGAAATTGTTGCCTTTGTCTTGTACAGGAAGTCTTACACTCACTTATGCCCTTTCAGTAACTATTTTTTAATATGAAATGCTTAACTGTTGCAATATTTGTCAATTGAAAGTCTAGAGCTTTTCTGTTCTCTATCAAACCTTCTGTTTACTAATTAACTGCCATGTCCAAAATGTGATTTTCATTCTTTTTTAATTTTCTTTTTTGGTTTTCTTTTTTGCTTCGAACTGGACTTCCAACGTCTGCGATATTTTGTATGCCTTTTTATTTGATGTCCGTAACTTAAGACTTGGATACTTGATGATTTTATGTATTTGAAAATGTGTACTATTATTATTAGGTTGGCTATTTATACTATCAATGGATGTGTGATTTAGTACCGTGAGCGACAAAGTTGTACCTGTTTACCAACTTGTGAGAGTACATTAAATGATACACTGAAAAAAACCAAGAGAAGACTTCATGGTGGTTTTTTCAATACTCATCCAAGGTCCACATCCAACATGTTTTCAGGGCTTTAATTGTTTTGCATCTCAAATCTAAGTTTATCATTAATGTGTTAACTTATTTGTTATAAAATCTGCCTCCGGGTCAGATTAAACATATTTATATTCAGCACATAAGCTTAAACAGCTCAAAGGTCAAGATAAAGACCACTTAAAGGTGGGGTAGGTAAGCTTGAGAAACCAGCTCGAGATACACTTGTTATATTCCATGGAATGCTCTTAACATCTCGATAGCAATGAATATCTGAAGTGCTTTGACAAAGAATCCATAAAGAAATGTCATCTGTGGAAGCCGTGGCGCTGTAAAAAGCACGACCAATCATCTGAGCCGGCCCGGCTAAAGTAACTGGATGGCCTACCTGCCTGTCAGCCTTCCATCTGGGCACAAACTTATCTCGTGCCCTCATTGGTCATGTGCGCGTTCGTGTGTGTTGGAGGAGGGGCTCTGTGAGGAAGTGGCAGATTTGTTCCGGTCGTGTATTTTCAAATTCTAGCGCACTCGAGCTGGTTTCTCAAACTTACCTACCCCTGAAATATTTATTTAAAATGGTGTCATGATCAAATATAATTGCTTCTAAAATATAATATATATCTTCTTCTGGAGATATTCTAACACATCTGGTGTCGTTCACTTTTTTTTTTCAGTCGAAAGTAATGCACAATGAAACACATTCAACTGCCCCAGAAACGGCATGAAATGTATATTAGTGAGAGGTACTTTTTTTGAAGCTCCAACCACCGGAATTCGTTATAGGCTACTAGTCAAGAAAACTCTCCTGGTGAATTTTATTCAAATTCCAACAACATGTAGGCTACCCCTCCCTCATCGACCTGGGCTGCCACACCAGCAGCTTAGGTCGATGAGGGAGGGGTACATGTTGTCAGATTGACAACATTGTGTCTTTATTTAATGTCGAAATTATTTGAATATTTATTGCAGCTTAAATATGTTTCTTTCTTTCATATCTTTGTTTCCTTATTAATGAAAATGAGTGACATGGTGCGCCAAATCTTGTGCAGCAAATTCAATTGGCTTCGCTGCTGTGTTATGTACAAGATAAACAAATAGGGCTTTGTTTTATAAAACT
Source organism: Gymnodraco acuticeps (assembly GCF_902827175.1). Taxonomy (NCBI): domain Eukaryota; kingdom Metazoa; phylum Chordata; class Actinopteri; order Perciformes; family Bathydraconidae; genus Gymnodraco; species Gymnodraco acuticeps. Next base: position 111,522 of record NW_022991932.1, read on the forward strand.
ATATAGGGATTATGTAATGCTTGACTTGTCTAATTAAAATATAAATACAAATTAAAGTGGACCTATCATGCTATATTTGAATAATATAGTGTAGGACCATACCTATATAACACATATTTATACTTTTTATTTTTCAAAATACCAAACAGATCATGCATTTTAGCCATTCCTCATTTCGCTCAATTTAACACTGTCTTTTCATGGGCTGATTCTGTGAGAACAGCACCATCTACAGGCCTGGCATATGTACTACAGCGTCTCCAATCAATCAATCAATCAATGTTTATTTATATAGCCCAATATCACAAATGTTACATTTGTCTCAGTGGACTTTACAGTTTGTACAAAATATCAGTATGACAATACGACACCCTCTGTCCTTAGACCCTCACATCGTACAAGGAAAAACTTCCGGAGAAAACCCACAGTTTAAAGGGAAAAATGGGAGAAACCTCAGGGAGAGCAACAGAGGAGGGATCCCTCTCCCAGGACGGACAGACGTGCAATAGATGCCGTGTGTAAATTGAAAAGATAATACATTTGCAACATAGGTAGTCCAAATGTTTGGAAATGCATGTGTGTATAATAGGCAGATGAATCCACGAGGATATCCATCCAGGACCTATGATCCAGGACCACAGCCACGACTCAAGATCCAGGGCTCGCGATCCAGGACAGAGGAGCGCAGGATCATCCATGACTCCGGATCCCGGCGTATATAGACACCAAAAAGAAAGACATTTGGGGAAGCTGGGTTAATCGGAACATGAGAGTACACAGGTATAGACAGAGAGAAGGAAGAAGTAAGATGTCCCCCGACAAACTAAGCCTATATCAGCAAAACTAGGGGCTGAATCTAATCAGCCCTAACTATAAGCTTTATCAAAAAGGAAGGTCTTAAGCGCACTCTTAAAAACGGATAGGGTGTCTGCCGCCCGAACACAAACTGGAAGCTGATTCCACAAATGTGGAGCTTGATAAGAAAAGGCTCTGGCTCCCATTGTACTTTTAGAGACTCTAGGAACAACCAACAACCCTGCATTCTTGGAACGCAATGCCCTAGTAGGACAGTAGGGTATAATGAGTTCTTTAAGGTAAGATGGCGCCTGCCCATTAAGGGCTTTGTAGGCGAGAAGAAGAATTTTAAATTCTATCCTGTGTTCTATAGGGAGCCAGTGTAAGGCAGCCAGAACAGGAGTAATGTGGTCCCTTTTCCTAACTCTGGTTAGTACAACGAGCTGCAGCATTTTGAATCAGCTGAAGCGACTTGACTGACTTCTTGGTACACCCTGATAATAAAGAGTTACAATAATCCAGCCTTGAAGTAACAAATGCATGGACTAGTTTCTCTGCATCGTTTTGAGGCAAGATATGCCTGATTTTTGCAATGTTACGTAGATGGAAGTAGGCGGTCCTTGAAATTGATTTTATGTGGGCGTTAAAGGATAAATCCTGATCAAATATAACACCAAGATTCCTTACAGTCTCACTGGAGGCCAAATGAATGCCATCCATAGTTAGTATATCCTTAGATAATTTGTTTCGTAGATTCTTCGGGCCAAGTACAATAACTTCAGTTTTGGTCGTGTTTAACATCAAAAAGTTTAAGGTCATCCACGTTTTTAAGTCCTTAAGGCAGTCTTGAATTTTATTTAGATGATTAAATTCATCAGGCTTGATTGATAAATATAGTTGAGTATCATCCGCATAACAATGAAAATGTACAGAATGATTCCTTATAATATTGCCTAACGGAAGCATATATAATGTGAACAAAATAGGTCCGAGCACTGAGCCCTGTGGCACTCCATGGCTAACTTTGGTTTGCGTGGAAGATTCATCATTGACACGTACAAACTGAGAGCGTTCAGATAGATAGGACCTAAACCAGTCTAAAGCAGTTCCCTGTATGCCAACTAAGTGCTCTAGTCTTTGCAATAAGATATCATGGTCGATAGTATCAAAGGCAACACTGAGATCGATTCAACATCCGGTTTCACTATGAGTGGTCGCATTTTCGAGAGCTCCCGCTTTGGCGGTTATTCCTCACGATTTTTTACATATTTCATCCTCCTGACAATATGGATTATGGACTCCTACCTCAACTCATCAATGAGGCAACATCACTTAGAGAAGGAGAGTAATGAAAGCGGGGATAAAATGAACCACAATGACTTTTACCTTCTCAACGGCAGGGAAAGGAAACACCTTGCTTTTGGAAGTGCAAGCATTCATGCATTATTAACTGCAAACCCGACGCGAAAGTACTTACCCCCGTCAGGCAAACTAGACCGAAGAAGTATGATCGTCTTGGTCTTATTGTTAGCGGGAGACATCCATCTGAATCCGGGCCCGGTGCAGACAAGAAGCCAGTCCTGCAGGCTCGAGGAGCTAGCATCACAATTAGCATCAGAACTAGCATCTCTTCCGCTGCAACAACAACTACGCGACGACAACAGAGACCGTGGAGACAGCGGAGACCAAGGAATAAACGGAGACTTCGAGATTCCCCCGGGGACGCCTCGGCAGACAGACACGCATGAGGCAGTGACGAGAGGAAGAGAACCGAGATCCGAGTCAACAAATATCCGCCATGTTGTTAGCCACCCTGCTAGCATATCAACGGCTAAAGCTACAACGGAGCCTCCCTCCTCCCTCCTCCCCCCACCACCACCACCACCACATGATACATTAGATGGGTGTTTGGCTGATGTGGGGGATGTAGAGACAATTATTATTGGAGACTGGAACACGGATATGCAACGTAAAGACACGTCCGTCTTCAAGTCCTTAAGTAGGATTTGTGATCTGCACGGCTTCAGCCAGCTAATCACCCAACCCACCCGGGTATGTGAAACAACACAAACTACCATTGATCTCATTCTGACCTCTGACAAGTCCAGGATCTCCAGTAAAGGGGTTATAGCATGCGGGTTAAGTGATCATTATATGATATTCTGTACCCGCAAAAAGCTAAAACAAAGGGCCGGCTGTCACAAAACAGTCATATCTAGAGACCTCAAAAACTACTAGCGAGGCCTTTAACCTAGAACTGGAGAGCCTGGACTGGTCAGATGAGCTCAGTGGTACACAAGTTGAAGAAACATGGCTTGGTTTTCAATTGGTTTTGATAAACTATCGGTGAGCTGGATGCAATCCTACCTGGAGGGGAGAGAACAGATGGTGGAGGTAAACGGGTACTCTGTCCCCCCCCCCTCCCAGTGAGCTGTGGTGTTCCACAAGGAAGCATATTAGGTCCGTTACTGTTCCTAATGTATGTAAATGACATGTCATCAGCATGTGACTTCAACTTGTTCCTGTTCGCGGACGACTCAGCCCTGCTGGTCTCTGGCAGGAACAGGTTGCAGGTTGAAAAAACCCTCAACTCCGAGCTCGGCAGAATCTGCACCTGGCTCGCCGATAATAAATTATCATTACACCTGGGTAAAACAGAGTCCATTCTCTTCGGTTCGAAACATAATCTCAGCAAATCCGACGACTTCTCAGTTGCAGTGGGCGACATTATTGTCACAAGTAAGAAGGAAATTACATACCTAGGATCTATTCTTGAGGCAAACCTCTCCTGTGACAAAATGGCATCCAATGTAATAAAAAAAGTCAATCAAAGAACTAGATTCCTATACCGGATCTCCTCTCTGGTAAACAAAAACACCCTGAAAACTCTGGCAGGAGCACTCATTCAAGGGTACTATGACTATGCTTGCACGTCCATGATACCATAAGCACCTCCAAGGCGCTAAAAATAAAACTTCAAAACATCGCAAAATAAACTGGTCAGACTACTGCTTGACCTTTCATCTAGAACCCACCTCACCTCTGCCCACTTTGACAACCTAGGATGGCTTAGAGTAGACGACAGAGTACAGCTACTTGCAATGGGCCTGGTCTACAAGATCCACTACACCTCTATGGTACCCATGTACATGTCAAAATTATTCCCAAAGGTCAAGGAATACCATGATCATAACACCAGAGGGAGCTCCACAAATCATGTGAAACCCAGATTTGGCACAAAAAAGGGGGAATACACGTTTCGCAATTATACCACATCAAGGTGGAACGCTCTTCCCACAACTGTAAAGGAAAGTAAAACTATACTTACCTTCAAAACCTCTCTTAAAGAGCACCTTCGGGGGAGAGCATTGCAAAACTGGCCCCGGTAATGGTACAAATCTCAACCTGTCGTTCAATGGACAGCTTCCCCCCCCCCCCCATCTATGTATATACTCGCATTTTAGACTCTGTTACTAACTGTATATCTGTAGACTTGGTATGTCTTAAATGTCCGGTTAGGATGTATTAGAACGAAATCTAAAATGAAAATTGTAAATAAGCAATCTGTATGTAAAAAACCACCTGTATGTAAATTGTAAATAAGCCATCTGTATGTCAAATATGTCTTATATGTCTTATATGTCTTAAATGACATGATGAATTGGAAATGGGGGACCCTGATGTAAACAAGACGAAAGTCTTTCTCTGGTCTGCATCCCCTTAACAATTGTATGTTTTGAGCTGTACTGTACTGTACCCAATATACAAGCTGTTAATAAACTTTTCAATCAATCAATCAATCGAGCAAAACAAGAATAGAGACACGTCCCTTGTCAGAGGCTATTAGAATGTCATTTGTGACTTTAACCAGAGCTGTCTCTGTGCTATGATGTGTTCTAAAGCCAGACTGAAAATCTTCAAATAAATCATTGTTTTTTAAGTAATCACACAACTGTTTTGCGACCGCTTTCTCAAGAATTTTTGAGAGGAACGGAAGATTAGAAATAGGTCTATAGTTGGCTAAAACCTCTGGATCGAGGTTGTGCTTTTTAAGAAGCGGTTTTATCACTGCTACTTTGAATGATTGTGGAACATAGCCTGATAATAAAGACATATTCTTAATGTTTAATAAATAAGTGCTAATTAATGGAAAAACTTCCTTCAACAGCTTAGTTGGAATTGGGTCTAACATACACGTTGATGGTTTAGAAGAGAGAATCATTGCATTTAATTGTTCAAGGTTTATGGCTGAAAAGCATTCTAGTTTACTATCTAGTGTAATATTAGAACTTACGTTTCCGGGAGCCGTTGATAACACTATACTGGTCAAAGGCAAGAGGTCATTAATTTTGTTTCTAAGAGTAACAATTTTATCGTTAAAAAAGCACATAAAATCATTGCTACTGAGTGCTATGGGAATAGAAGGCTCAATCGAGCTGTGGCTCTCTGTCAGCCTGGCTACAGTGCTGAAAAGAAATCTTGCATTATTCTTATTCTCATCTATTAATGAAGAGTAGTAGGCTGCTCTCGCTTTACGCAGTGCTTTCTTATATTCATTGAGAGTAATATGCCACATTAAACGAGATTCTTCAAGTTTAGTGGAACGCCATATCCTTTCAAGTTGTCTCGACTTTTGCTTTATTTTGCGGGTTTCGGCATTATGCCATGGAGCTAATCTATGTTGTTTTATTTTCTTCTTTTTCAAAGGAGCAACAGAGTCTAATTTTATTCGCAGCGCATCTGTAGCATTATCAACAACATGATCAATTTGGGGTGGTGTACATTTTGTATAAGTTTCCTCCCTTACATGCAGACATGCTATCGAGTTAAGTATTGGTGGAATCTCTTCCTTAAATTTGGCTATAGCACTAACAGATAGGTTTCTGCTGCAGGAGCTTTTGACTAATGCTTTGTAGTCTCGTAACAGTACTTCAAAAGTTACTAAGAAATGGTCGGATAAAGCAGGATTATGCGGTTCGACTAATAGTTGCTCAATTTCAATACCATAAGTCAGAACAAGGTCGAGTGTGATTATAGCAGTGGGTTGGTTTATTTACACTCTGACAAAAACCAACAGAATCTAATATAGAGTTAAATGCAACAGTAAGGCTATTTTTATCGTCGTCAACATGAATATTAAAGTCACCTACGATAATTACTTCTGTTTTAAGAACCAAAGTTGATAAAAACTCAGAGAATTCTGATAATAATTCTGAATAAGGACCTGGTGCACGGTACACTGTAACAAATAAGATTGGCTGCAAAGTTTTCCATGTCGGATGCGTAAGACTAAAAACGAGACTTTCAAAGGAGGTATAATTTAATTTTGGTTTAGTATTGATAAGTAAACTTGAGTCAGAGATTGCTGCAACTCCACCTCCTCGGCCCGTGCCTCGGGCAATATGAGTATTGATATGGCTGGGTGGAGTGGCCTCATTTATGCTGACATATTCTTCATGTCTCAACCAAGTTTCAGTGAGACAGCATATATCAATATTATAATCTGATATTAAATCATTTACCAATATTGCTGTCTCCAGCGCTTTCGAACGGCAATGTCCGTGGCTGTCTCCTCCTGATTGGTGGAGTTGGCGCAATAGCCGTAGCACCACTTCTGTGACATCAGAGAAGTGTTCAAATCTGGATCAGTCTGTATCAGATCCGTTGCAACCCCTTTTTAAGAGATTTGGGTATGGAGGAAAAGAGAGAGGGTTGTGTTTTCTGACATTGGCGAGTTCCCTGACACACCGGGGACACATATTCATGTATCAAAGACGTACAAAAGTGCATTTTGCATGATAGGTCCCCTTTAAAGATTCAAAATCTACTTTTCTTGGCATTATCTTCATAGCTGGATCATCAGGTTTTATAGGAATAATTCTCAAAGCTGTTGATCAAAGAAATTCATTTTTAATTCGATGTTCTTTCTTACTCTGTCCTGGTTGTTTTTGCCCATACAAAACATGCAAGAGGTTATCAAAATGTGTTTATTTCCTCCTTTGTACAACTCGTAGATGTCACCTTGAATCTTGATATAATAAATAAGAAGTCATATAAAACTGTCAGAGAGGTTTCCACACATCGCCGCCCTCCATTCACAAAAACAACAGTCGCCATGACAGAGAAATTATCAAACATATCCTCCATTTAGAGGCACAGCGGGGGTTAAAGTGGAATAACAACACAGATACTCACAAACAAAATGGACGTCATCCAGCTGTATAATTTGCGTATTGACACATTTACATAAAAATACAGATAAACGTTTGTCTCGTTGCTTTCATAGGAATGTTTGAATCAGTGAATTCTTCATTTCGCTAATTGTACAGTACAGAGATGGCAAAGAGTGAGGTAAAAATGAAACTTTTTTTTATGTAAAGGAGTTTCAGATGTTTCAGTGTCCACCTCCATGTCAAACTCAAAAAGATGGCTTCAAGAGAACAAAATTACTTTCCAAATTAAAGACAAAATGAACTTCCGTGGATGTTTTTCCTCCAGTCTTTCAGTTCCCCCTCCTCACATTTCATTGGGACCCTTCATGCTGGAGTCCTTTGCAGAAACAGGCGCTGCCACCATGGGCAGGATGCACTGAGACGACTCGCACCATCCGGTAACACCGGCAGGACCAGGAGGACCGGGAACGCCCAACATACCGGGAACACCGCGGGGTCCTCTCATCCCCTCACGGCCGTCCTTACCGTACGCCGGTCGCCCCGAATTACCTGAGAGAAGATTAAAGAGAACATAATAAGGTAAAGGTCACCTATTAGCCTATAGCTAGCAAAGATTTATCCAGGGGTAGATCCCTCATGCAACAGATGTACGTCAGTAACAGGGTCCCTCATTCATACTTTCTGGATATGTCCAAATCTTCATAATTATTGGACGTCTATATTTGATACATTTTCTAAGATCTTTAGAGTAAAATGTACCCATTCTCCTCTTACTGCAATTTTTGGAGGCGTCCCGGACGACGTTGTCCTTTCCAGACATTATTCAAACGCTGTTGCTTGTGCTAGGCGACTTATACTTATGAGGTGGAAGGCGTCTCCCACTCATGTCCAGTGGGTGACAGGACTTATGAAGTTTCTACACATGGAGAAAATAAGGTGTACTTTGGGCGGCTTCACGTGCACATTTTATAGGTTGTTCAGGTGTACATCAGTATGTAGTGTCTCTACTTTAAAGAGTCCTCTCCTGCTGATGTTCAGGTGTATATCAGTATGTAGTGTCTCTACTTTAAAGAGTCCTCTCCTGCTGATGTTCAGGTGTATATCAGCATGTAGTGTCTCTACTTTAAAGAGTCCTCTCCTGCTGATGTTCAGGTGTATATCAGTATGTAGTGTCTCTACTTTAAAGAGTCCTCTCCTGCTGATGTTCAGGTGTACATCAGTATGTAGTGTCTCTACTTTAAAGAGTCCTCTCCTGCTGATGTTCAGGTTGTATATCAGTATGTGGTTGTCTCTACTTTAAAGAGTCCTCTCCTGCTGATGTTCAGGTGTATATCAGTATGTAGTGTCTCTACTTTAAAGAGTCCTCTCCTGCTGATGTTCAGGTGTATATCAGTATGTAGTGTCTCTACATGTCTCCATGCTTTAATGTTCAAAAAGCTCTTCATTTGTCTCATACTGCCTGTGCTGCAGCACCTCTTTTCACCCTCTGTCTGAAACCAGAACTACGAACATTACGCTAAAAACTGTGAAATTATCAAAAACACTCCAAGTTGTGTTTTTTTATTTGATCCCTTTCTGAACTAATCACTACAAACTGATGACTGTTGAATAAAGCTGAGTGTGTTGATGTGTTGATGCAGCACAATCAGATATTGAGGATATTTCCATTCTATTTTATTTGTATTTACTTGCACTATTTTAACTATTGTATCTGTGTTATTGTGTTGCACTGTTGGAGGAGCCTGTGACCTAACATTTTCATTGACATATCTACACTGTAGCTATGAACACATGACGATAAAATACTTGAATATTGAGGACATTTCATTCTAAAATCAGATTTCTTCGTCATGCTTTTCTTTTACCTTGTTGACCGGTTGCTCCGGGTGCTCCTTTGGGTCCTCTCAATACGGGTCCTCTGTCCCCTCGGTCTCCCACGTCACCTGAAGACAGGAAACACAACCATCACCACGAGGATACACGTAATTAAAGTTTCCATATTTAGCTGAGTTCGAGCTGAGGCTTCACACCTCATCTGCTGCTTCATTAACATCAACGTGACCTGATTCTTCCCTGAGGGGGTCAGTCAGGACAGGATATCAAAATGAGGTAATACAAATATGCATCTGAAGCTCCTTGACAAAATACATTATTGTAATTAAGATCATTACTACTATTTTATTAAAAATGTTAGTTGCTACTAATTGTTTTACCTCATATCAACAGTACATTCTCATTGATTAGAGAGGCACAGTAGGGAGGTTTAATCCAACGACCTCACAGTCACATACGGGTGGTTTGCAGAGGTGGGAAGTAGTGGAGTACAAATACTTCATTACTTAAGTACATCTTTCTGTTATCAGTACTTTACTCCACTACTTATTTTTCTGAAGACTTCTTACTTTGACTTCTTACATGTTGAACACAAATACCTGTACTTTCTACTTCTTACATGTTGAACACAAATACCTGTACTTTCTACTTCTTACATTTTGAACACAAATACCTGTACTTTCTACTTCTTACATGTTGAACACAATACCTGTACTTTCTACTTCTTACATGTTGAACACAAATACCTGTACTTTCTTACTTCTTACATGTTGAACACAAATACCTGTACTTTCTACTTCTTACATGTTGAACACAATACCTGTACTTTCTACTTCTTACATGTTGAACACAAATACCTGTACTTTCTACTTCTTACATGTTGAACACAAATACCTGTACTTTCTACTTCTTACATGTTGAACACAAATACCTGTACTTTCTACTTCTTACATGTTGAACTCAAATACCTGTACTTTTCTTACTTCTTACATGTTGAACTCAAATACCTGTACTTTCTACTTCTTACATGTTGAACTCAAATACCTGTACTTTCTACTCTTACATGTTGAACACAAATACCTGTACTTTCTACTTCTTACATGTTGAACCCAAATACCTGTACTTTCTACTTCTTACATGTTGAACACAAATACCTGTACTTTCTACTTCTTACATGTTGAACTCAAATACCTGTACTTTCTACTTCTTACATGTTGAACCCAAATACCTGTACTTTCTACTTCTTACATGTTGAACACAAATACCTGTACTTTCTACTTCTTACATGTTGAACTCAAATACCTGTACTTTCTACTTCTTACATGTTGAACTCAAATACCTGTACTTTCTACTTCTTACATGTTGAACACAAATACCTGTACTTTCTACTTCTTACATGTTGAACTCAAATACCTGTACTTTCTACTTCTTACATGTTGAACTCAAATACCTGTACTTTCTACTTCTTACATGTTGAACACAAATACCTGTACTTTCTACTTCTTACATGTTGAACACAAATACCTGTACTTTCTACTTCTTACATGTGAACACAAATACCTGTACTTTCTACTTCTCACATGTTTGAACTCAAATACCTGTACTTTCTACTTCTCACATGTTGAACACAAATACCCTGTACTTTCTACTTCATACATGTTGAACTCAAATACCTGTACTTTCTACTTCTTACATGTTGAACCAAATACCTGTACTTTCTACTTCTCACATGTTGAACTCAAATACCTGTACTTTCTACTTCTTACATGTGAACACAAATACCTGTACTTTCTACTTCTTACATGTTGAACTCAAATACCTGTACTTTCTACTTCATACATGTTGAACTCAAATACCTGTACTTTCTACTTCTTACATGTTGAACTCAAATACCTGTACTTTCTACTTCTCACATGTTGAACACAAATACCTGTACTTTCTACTTCTTACATGTTGAACTCAAATACCTGTACTTTCTACTTCTTACATGTTGAACTCAAATACCTGTACTTTCTACTTCTTACATGTTGAACTCAAATACCTGTACTTTCTACTTCTTACATGTTGAACTCAAATACCTGTACTTTCTACTTCTTACATGTTGAACTCAAATACCTGTACTTTCTACTTCTCTCATTTTCCAAACAGCTGGTTCCTTTAGTCTGAATGTGTGTTTGGTGCGTGATCATTATTCTTTAGAGTCATTGCGTGCCTATTGATTTGAACACGATCCGTGTATCCATCATTTCCTGGTCTTCTCTAAAGAAGAGGGACCAATGGAAACGTTGTCATGTTGCCGTTGTTCAGCATGGAAACATTCATTAGCGAACAATGACATTATTGTTCTATTAATATAAAGGGAGGTCAGGTACTCTTTAAAACAGCTGCTAGTTATGGGTACTTTTTACTGAAGTACATTTCAAAGCCCTCTTTACTTTGACTTGAGAAATCAGCCAAACAGCTCGCTGCACCCTCGCTGCGAGGGGGACCCAAGTTCCCATCAGCAAAAACACGTGGGTTTGCTGTCCTGGCTCCAGGATGGTGGAATGAGCTCCCCATTGACATCAGGACAGCAGAAAGCTTGCACACCTTCCGGCGCAGACTGAAAACTCATCTCTTTCGACTCCAATTCGAGCGATAGAACTATTAACAAAGCACTTATATACTAATAAAGGGCTGGCTTATCTAAAGCCAGTTGAGTAGCACTTGAAATGTTTTGGCTCTATGAAACCTGATGTACTTATGATTCTGTTTTCTTCAAGTTTGTATTTTGTTGGTCGAACGCACTTATTGTAAGTCGCTTTGGATAAAAGCGTCAGCTAAATGTAATGTAATGTAAAAAAGAAGTTTAGTCAGTACTTCTACTTTCACCAGAGTATTTTTAAACACGAGTATCTGTACTTCTACTTGAGTAAAGGATGTGTGCACTTTTGCCATCTCTGGTGGTTTGACGCTGATCTCACCTTTGGGTCCTTTTCGACCCAGTAGTCCAGCTGGACCCTTCAGACCGGGCAGTCCTCGGGACCCGCTGTGTCCGGGGAAACCGTTCTCTCCGCTGACTCCTTGAGGTCCAGGGGGGCCAGGGGGGCCGGGCAGACCTGAGTCTCCTGACTCAGGTCTGCTCAGACTGGCTGCTAGCTGGGCCAGCTGATCTGTGGGAGAGGAGGACAGGGTGGACGTGGAAGAAGATGACATTCTTGATGTTCTTTGTGACAGTTGATCAATGGGGACTGTCCACGACACTATAAACAAATAAACTCAACTTAACTCAATTCTTCCAGGACAGCTTTAAAAGTCATAGCTTGTGTAGGGTGGTGCAGGAATGAGTTAGCTTTTTAGCCCTTCTGGGTTCATTTTTACTAAGTCAATGGTTTCTGAATGTGTTTTTTGTTGTTTGCCTGAAATAATGTCTGTGGTTAACTCAAGCTGCTCTGTGACACAGGAGGACAGGACGGACGTTTATATTGAGCAGAGGTTGAATAGAAACGTGTCTAACAGCAGCAGGTAGACAACACTTGGAGCAGAGGTTGAATAGAAACGTGTCTAACAGCAGCAGGTAGACAACACTTGGCTGAATCAAGAACACAATGACAGGTGGAGAAATTCCCATGTTTGTCATTTTGCAGGTGATTTTCTGCTTTTGGTAGATTTGTTTATACGTGGTCACAGCTGCCAGGATGGACATTCTATATTTGTTGTAACTTGTTTTATTTAAGGCAGTAACATAATATGTTCATTTGCTTCTTGACAAAGGTTACGGGTGAAATGTTTGACAGGAAATGCTTTTATTTTGAAGTGCAAGTATGTGTCCTGCTCATTCTCTTTCCTGTTTTGACTTGAAGTGAATACGAGTATGTCGAGTGCATTGTCTCTGTCTTCTACCGTTCTTGTTGGAAACGGTTACAATAATATAAAGAAAAAACGTTCAGTTTGGACTAGACTCGCTCTGTTCTTTATTCGAAGCTTCCATTACACAACAATATTCAGGAGAGGATGACACTGGTCCAGGGAAACTTAAAATATCACAGCTTTCACAGAGTGGTGTAGGAATGAGTCCTTAAACCTGGAAATGAGTTAGCATATTAGCACCTCTGGGTTCCTTTGTTTTGAAGTCAATGGCTCTTTGACTAGTGTTTGGTTAGAAGCCTGAAATAATGTCACAAGCTGAAGAGATGTTTAGGTTTTGTAATCAGTAAATACTGACTGATGAATTTTTAAGCTTCTATGTGACTTAAAAATAGAAGTTGCCAACAGGTAAGGTAAGGCAAGTGTATTTATATAACACCTTTCAGCACACGGCAATTCAAAGCTTTACAAAATAAAATAAAAGTAGAGACCATATTTAACGTCTTCATGCCGAACATTAGCCGCCTTTAGCTTAGCTAATGTGACCGTGCTGTAGTTCCTTTGTAGCGTAATGTTAGCTATTCACTTCTGGAGATTGTTTTTATGCTTAAACTATTTGGTGGGGATTATCCTGCTGGACTAAACCTGTCAGCAACATAAACGTTTGTTTGACACAGATCTTATTTTCTACAATATTCCAAAATTCAATGGGAAAATCCCTTTTTGTCGAGGGACCCCCTGCCACGCTATCTTACATTTTGATTGTGATTTAAATTCTTGATGAGTATGGCACAAATCAAACAGAAAGTGAAAAACACTTACCTTGCATTACCCTCATGCAGACCTGTCTGATGTGAGTATCTGTTGGAGTTTTCCCCTGAAAACCACACATTGATAGTGATCAGCTGTAAGTCATGCTGTATTATAATGGGACACATCACATGCAAACATGGCCGTGAGGTCTTTAGCAAACCAAATATATATAGTTCCATAAAAGTTATACTTCATATAAAACATCTCTAAATATTCTGTAAATGATGTTAAATATTGAAACAAACCTTCCTGTTTAATACTATTTTCTTACTTATTTTTCGGGGTTACCTTGGTTGCTGATTGGCTAATGGTTACACAAGACAAAACATCGTTATGACATCATAAAGTGGCCAAAATCTGATCAGCTCATTTTCAGACAGGTTTTTATAGAAATGGATCAAAAAGAGAGAGAATCTTTGTTCCTGAAACTTTCAGAGTCTCTTTCCACAGAGGGGACACATGTTGATGTAGAAGAGACATGAAGAAGAGGGGACACATGTTGATGTAGAAGATACATGAAGAAGAGGGGACACATGTTGATATAGAAGATACATGAAGAAGAGGGGACACATGTTGATGTAGGAGAGACATGAAGAAGAGGGGACACATGTTGATGTAGAAGAGACATGGAAGAAAGAGTATGTAGAAGAGACATGAAGAAGAGGGGACACATGTTGATGTAGAAGAGACATGAAGAAGAGGGGACACATGTTGATGTAGAAGAGACATGAAGAAGAGGGGACACATGTTGATGTAGAAGAGACATGAAGAAGAGGGGACACATGTTGATGTAGAAGAGACATGAAGAAGAGGGGACACATGTTGATGTAGAAGAGACATGAAGAAGAGGGGACACATGTTGATGTAGAAGAGACATTAAGAAGAGGGGACACATGTTGATGTAGAAGAGACATGAAGAAGAGGGGACACATGTTGATGTAGAAGAGACATGAAGAAGAGGGGACACATGTTGATGTAGAAGAGACATGAAGAAGAGGGGACACATGTTGATGTAGAAGAGACATGAAGAAGAGGGGACACATGTTGATGTAGAAGAGACATGAAGAAGAGGGACACATGTTGATGTAGAAGAGACATGAAGAAGAGGGGACACATGTTGATGTAGAAGAGAATGAAGAAGAGGGGACACATGTTGATGTAGAAGAGACATGAAGAAGAGGGGACACATGTTGATGTAGAAGAGACATGAAGAGAGGGGACACATGTGATGTAGAAGAGACATGAAGAAGAGGGGACACATGTTGATGTAGAAGAGACATGAAGAAGAGGGGACACATGTTGATGTAGAAGAGACATGAAGAAGAGGGGACAACATGTTGATGTAGAAGAGACATGAAGAAGAGGGGACACATGTTGATGTAGAAGAGACATGAAGAAGAGGGGACACATGTTGATGTAGAAGAGACATGAAGAAGAGGGGACACATGTTGATGTAGAAGAGACATGAAGAAGAGGGGACACATGTTTGATGTAGAAGAGACATGAAGAAGAGGGGACACATGTGATGTAGAGAAGAGACATGAAGAAAGAGGGGACACATGTTGATGTAGGAGAGACATGAAGAAGAGGGGACACATGTTGATGTAGAAGAGACATGAAGAAGAGGGGACACATGTTGATGTAGAAGAGACATGAAGAAGAGGGGACACATGTTGATAGTAGAAGAGACATGAAGAAGAGGGGACACATGTTGATGTAGAAGAGACATGAGGAGAGGGGACACATGTTGATGTAGAAGAGACATGAAGAAGAGGGGACACATGTTGATGTAGAAGAGACATGAAGAAGAGGGGACACATGTTGATATAGAAGAGACATGAAGAAGAGGGGACACATGTTGATGTAGAAGAGACATGAAGAAGAGGGGACACATGTTGATGTAGAAGAGACATGAAGAAGAGGGGACACATGTTGATGTAGAAGAGACATGAAGAAGAGGGGACACATGTTGATGTAGAAGAGACATGAAGAAGAGGGGACACATGTTGATGTAGAAGAGACATGAAGAAGAGGGGACACATGTTGATGTAGAAGAGACATGAAGAAGAGGGGACACATGTTGATGTAGAAGAGACATGAAGAAGAGGGGACACATGTTGATGTAGAAGAGACATGAAGAAGAGGGGACACATGTTGATGTAGAAGAGACATGAAGAAGAGGGGACACATGTTGATGTAGAAGAGACATGAAGAAGAGGGGACACATGTTGATGTAGAAGAGACATGAAGAAGAGGGGACACATGTTGATGTAGAAGAGACATGAAGAAGAGGGGACACATGTTGATGTAGAAGAGACATGAAGAAGAGGGGACACATGTTGATGTAGAAGAGACATGAAGAAGAGGGGACACATGTTGATGTAGAAGAGACATGAAGAAGAGGGGACACTGTTGATGTAGAAGAGACATGAAGAAGAGGGGACACATGTTGATGTAGAAGAGACATGAAGAAGAGGGGACACATGTTGATGTAGAAGAGACATGAAGAAGAGGGGACACATGTTGATGTAGAAGAGACATGAAGAAGAGGGGACACATGTTGATGAAGAAGAGGGGACACATGTTGATGTAGAAGAGACATGAAGAAAGGGGACACATGTTGATGTAGAAGAGACATGAAGAAGAGGGGACACATGTTGATGTAGAAGAGACATGAAGAAAAGGGGACACATGTTGATGTAGAAGAGACATGGAGAAGAGGGGACACATGTTGATGTAGAAGAGACATGAAGAAGAGGGGACACATGTTGATGTAGAAGAGACATGAAGAAAAGGGGACACATGTTGATGTAGAAGAGACATGGAGAAGTGGATTTTGCATAATAGGTGACCTTTAAGAAAACCGTCCTACCGCTGGTCCCTGAGTCCCCGTTAGTCCCGGTACTCCCATGTCTCCCTGCATGCCTCGTGGTCCGGATTGACCCTCTTTTCCATCTTTTCCCGGCTGTCCTCGGCCGCCCTCTGGTCCTTTGTTTCCTGTTTCTCCTGGTTGGCCTGTCTGTTATCAACAGCAGCAGGTAGACACAAAGGATTATTATAGGGTTAGCTGATGTGAGAGGTGGAGAAACAGATTATTTTATATTATATAAAGTCAATATTTTCTTTATTATTTTTTTTAATGTAATTTGATATCACTCCATAGTTGTTTGGTTTGTCTTTGTAGTTGATTTCTGTCTCTTTGCAGTTGATTTTCTGCTTTTGATAGATTTGTTATTACATTACATTACATGTCATTTGTTAGACTAAGATTTGCTTACATACATTTAATACTGTGGACAATCCCCACATGTCGTTGTGTCTCAGGGACACAACGACATGCTGACTGCAGTGGGACTCAAACTTGCTACCCCCTGATTCGAAGTCCAGCACACTATCCACTGAGCCACAGCCTCCCCTGTTATGTTTACTTGTGGTCATTGAATCTGTTGGTACTCTCTTTGTGAGACATGTTGGGCCCCTTGGCCTGTGTCCATATTCTCAAATAACAAAAGAAAGGCAAGATCAATAAATAAGAAGGAAAGGCTTTTCTTCAGGAGTTGCTGTTGTTTAAAAATACCTAATCCAAACAATAGATTTATCAAGAAGCATCAGCTGTTCATGTAAAATCCTAAATGTCCTGCAGCTGCTTCACAGTTCCATCTCCCTTAACTCCAAACTGCAGCAACGAGGTTATGCTCCCAAAAAATCACGACGTATCCAGTGACTGAATTATATCTGAAGAGTCGTGATTTGGTTAGGATGTTTTGTTTATGTGAACTTACCGATCCTTTCTCTCCTGCTTCTCCTTGTTCTCCCTGAAAGGAAAAAGATACATTGATAAGCACTTTTGTCTGCAGAGAGTTTGTAGAAGTGTTGCTGCAGAGTGAAAGATAAATCGTATGTTTATACACTTTTTTCATCCTAATTATGTCACTTTTTAACATAAGTTTTATTCCTCACAACAATGCATTGAGACTTCATGAAAACCAAAGCAGAAAAAGTCTGTCAGTTATCTTTTGCTGATTCCTCACCAGTTCTCCAACAGTTCCTGGAGTTCCTTCAGCACCTGCAGCTCCCTGAAATAAAAAGTACATGACATGATTAATGTTGGCTCTTAATGGAGAGCCATTAAACACTGAACAGCAGTGGCGTCGCCTGGCCTGGGCATTCGGGGCTTTAGCCCCCAATGTTTTTTCTGTAGCCCCGGACAATTCTCCCTCCAATAATATAATACATTAACCGTGATTTACGTGAACCTCATCATGACACAAGAGAGGACGGCAGGACTGTAATTTCCCGCGTTTCAGTGAAGGCAACAGAGGCAACACCCAGACCAATCATGAAGAGTTGCATGGAAAATAAACGTGTGCTTGTCATTCAAGCTCGGCTCATGATGTGTGTGGAAATAGGCAGTTAGTGTGATAGAGAGAGAGAGAGAGAGAGAGAGAGAGAGAAGAGAGAGAGAGAGAGAGAGAGAGAGAGAGGGAGAGAAGAGAGAGAGAGAGAGAGAGGAGAGAGAGAGAGAGAGAGACGGAGAGAGACTGAAGGAGGAAGACAGGGAGAGACAGGAGAGACGGACTAGTTATGACAGGGGAGCTCATTTCTCCATTATGAGAGTTTTTATCTTTATACTTGATCATCTCCGGTGCCCGTGTTGTTAGCATCTGGTTAGCTAGCTGCACTAATGGACATAAGGAGCTGTTTGTTCCACAACAAGCTGGAGGAGAGCTCTCCTGTCAGACTGAGAGGCTCAGGTGAGCTAAAGGACTCTCAGAGTGTTAGATGGTTAACTTTAGTCTAAGTTATCTCAGTGGGTCTCAAACGGTTTGGTCACAAATTATTCAGAAGATTATTTCCGCGGCACACCTTCATATGATCATTATAAAAAAAATAAGAGAATAAAGGAAAAACAGTTATGAAATATTATATGGCAGTAAAACAAGAATAGAGTTTAAAATGGGAGTGATTTGTAAAAATATCCATAAAGAAAAAGAAAATCTGTTTACAGTTCTGTTTCATCTGGGTGTTGAGAGATGTATCCATAGATCTCTTAATGTTGCTCTCAAAGTGCACCAGATTGATGCTTTTAACTTCAATATTTAAAAAAAATCGTCCCGGGGGAGCATCCCCCCGGACCCCCTTAGAGGAGGTGAGGTCCGCCCCCCACTCAAAAAAGTAGCACTTTACCCCTGCCTATATGCCGTGAGCTGATTATCACCCTTCATTCAGGTGTACTGTATGTGTGCGTGTGGGGAGTGTTGCAGTAGAAAATTCCACTGTAGCGCCGCAGCCGCCGCCACTGTGGGCTAAGCCCCGAATGTTTTCAGGTCCAGGCGACGCCCCTGCTTAACAGTAATCTAAGTTTGAATTAGAGGTGTTAAAACGTATGAAACATACCTGATCTCCCTGTGGACCATCAACACCAACTGCACCCTGAGGGAGGAGAACATAACATGTTGACATCAACAGAATTCTCAACAACATCAGTAAAAACAACAATATAACATCAACATGTGGGGTATGAAATACACTTTTATATATATACGCTTTTCAGTTATTGAAAATGGCTCATGGCTTCACCTGTAAACGGACAGTTCACCTCAAAATAAAAGAAACCCCCTTTTTTTAACCTGTTATTCTATTTAAGTCTAGAAGTTGTTGATGTGTGTCGATGAGTGTTGGAGTTATCTACCTCAGAGATGTCTTCTTTCTCTCAGCATTTTACAGAAATCATATCCAGTTACTGAAGATAATCTATGTACATTGTTGTGGAACTATTTTCTTTCTACCAAGCTCCCCCCATCGACTGTATCAGTGTGCAGCAGAAAGCATGTATGGACAGGAAGCTTGTGATATTGGGAGATGTAAACATAAACATTGAGGAGTCCTCTTTGTCTAAGCTTTAATATTAGGTGAGCTCTGTGTAGATTAGTAGAGGCACGCATCCTAAAAAGAAAATCCCAAAGGATACTTCTCACAACATGTCTGTAGATTATCTTGAGTAACCGGGTCATGATTTCTTTGAAAGATACTTTGCTGTTGAGGTTTCCAATAGCATTTGCTTTTTTAGCACCACAAGCAGAGTGTAATGTCGTTTTATTATATTCCAGACTACAGACATCTCTTCGGCCGATATATTCAACACTCATCAACTCACACAAAAGCATTACAGGTAAGGGATGTCACAATACCAGAAATGTAGTTGTGAATTTCCGTACTCAATTAGATTTTGGAATAAAAACAAATCAAATCAAGTTTTATTTATATAGCACATTTTTAAACGATTTTTGGTCGAGCCAAAGTGCTGTACATATAATAAAAATAGCCTACAGTAGAGACACTTTACAACAAATACAACAGCACAGATTGTTCAGAATATCAGATGAGAAAAACGACACCCTCTGTCCTTAGACCCTCACATCGTACAAGGAAAAACTTCCGGAGAAAAACCATACATAATAAATCCCACATACTTCGAAATATACACCCTTTAAAAGCATTTGCTTACTGGTGTTTGTTAGGAAGTTACACAGGTTTAAATTCCCTCTCTAATGTCTATTTTCTTTTGCCGTGAAAACGTCTCCTTCAAACATCTGTCTTCATTTAAGTTACAAGTATCGGTCCTTGTGAAATTCTACAGGTGAAAGGAAAACGTGTTTTGGTTTTTGTGTTGAACTGTCCCTTTAAAGTTAATCTTTGCTTTTTCAAGTATCATTTTTGTGTCTCTTACCCTCTCGCCCTTCTGCCCAAGATACCCAGCAGGACCAGGAAGTCCGGGCAGGCCGGGGTCCCCTTTACCTCCCTGTAAAAACACACAGAAATAAACAGTTTAATACATACTCAGAATCACAACACAAGGTCTGACTGTCTAAGAAAAGTCGCCTCCCTCCCCCACTTTAACCTGACCACATGCACAGAAAAAACCATTTCCAGCTTCACATCATCTGAAGGACCCCCCCTCCCAATTATCCACATATTTCTGGGTGGGTGTGGGCACTGATTGTGGCGTACAGTGGTCCGACAGGTTTTAGGCATTCCTGGGGAACAGAGAGCTCTTTCAGGGCTTCTTTTCCTGCCCGAATCCCCCCCTGAGCTGCAGGAAAAACCCCTTTGGGCCCTCAGATTTCTGCAACAAGAGGCCATTCATGCACGCTCCCCGACGGATTAGAGACTTAACTGCAGGGACAGAAGTTCATAAAGACCTGCTGCTGTTTAATAAAAGCATGGCAAGAGGATTCATTTCCCTGATACAAGGTTTATCTTGGTGAATGATCCTCGTGTTGAATAATACGTTCAGGATAGGAGATAGTGTTTATGGCTCGCTTTGTATTTCAGGGCCTTGATCTCTTAGTTTGAAGTATTCAGCAGCTGAACAGAGATGAAGGAGATTATAGTGTTTTGAATTCAGGTTAATCAAAATATATATTTTTCAGATTCTCGATCCAGTCATGTTCTAATTTTTTTGTATATTAGCATAATCCTATTGTTTTCCTCAAAGGTTTTATTAGTTTTCCCAAAGAAAGGAACGTTTTAAACGCTTTTTTTATTTGTGAGAACTTTAAAACTTAGTGGACAGATAGGATTTGACAACGTGATAAAAATTGCACCTTAATCAAGAACTTCCTCGTAGCTATGATCCAGTTTTTTTTGCCATGTAACAGTTCTCTTTTATTACATTTATATAGAGACTTTAGACTTTATCAGAGACGTTTTATACTATGATATGTAAGGATTGATGTCTGCAAGTGTAACAAATAGTTTGAGTGCTGAATGTAAAATGAATTTGTGTGATGAGCCGTTTATATATTTATTACCAATTTGGTATTTACTAAATGGTATTGCCGTAACCTTGTATTGTTTTAAAATAATATGTACATCTTACAGTGTTTCCCACAAATCTGAAATATACTTGTGTGGGTAGCCGAGAACAGGGCGGGGGGGGGTGCTAGTGGAGCACACTCATGAACTGTTTGCCAGAGTCTTGCAGCGGAGTTACTGCGGAGCGCATAAAGCAGACCCTTCACACGATAGCAGAGCGAACAGGTACAGGAGGGGTAGTTAATCGATCGCAGATGGTGTCGTGCTCGCGGACGGATCAAAAAAGATGAAACCTAAATGGGTCGCAAAATATACTTTGGCGGATGTTAAAGTCTATGTGTGGGAAACCCTGTCTTATACAGTAACTAATGTTTGGAGTACCACAGAGCTCTTTACTGGGGCCACACCCTTTTTTGAGAAGTTTTTTGATGTGCACCAGATTTGGATCAAATTAAGCATTGTTTATTTGTTGTATACTTAAACCAAAAGGATGTAATTAAATGCAAATATAAAAGCATGCATGGTTTACTTTTTATGACACTATTTACTTTATGCCGACCACTAACATGTGGCTTTTATCTATTACAGATTCACTATTAATATTTTCTAGTAGATGAAAGGACAAGATAATTACTTTTTCCTTGTTTCTCCATCTGTCACACGCAACATGTAAATATAATTTAATATATATATTTAGTGTCCTGGTTCTGGTAAATGGATTAAGGAGATGCTTTGTGTTCTGGCATAAGAAAAACGGACTTAAAGATTAATTATTTTTATCTATTAGCTTATTTATATTGAAAATAATGCTTAATGACTTACTTATTTTTACCGAAGAAGTTGAGAGATGAGATTTGGGGGTTTTAATAAATGGTTGTTCAGTTTAATCAAAATAGGTAAAAAGCCAAAAAATCTTAAAATGTAAAAGATGTTGGTTTTTAATAACGCTGTCACTTGATAACAAAATAAACATTAACCCGGTTTAAAATGCATTTGAAATCAGGGCTTTCTTTCATGTAGAGCCCTTCCTCTTATCGTTTTGTAATTGCCTCATGCTCACCATCCACCATAACTATTGCTTATATTATTATGTGTTTCTGACACGTGGATGAAAGGCACACAGGTAATCAGGAATAAAACTTGCCTTCGTTTGAATTGAACTTTGACCTCTCAAATACAAACCCAACAATGCCCTGCATATTTGGGATAGAGGAAAGATACATTATCTATCCGTCCCATTGTGGTCAGACCTCTATCTAATCCTGTTCACAGCTAAATAAACACTACAGATAATTAGATAATCAAAATGAGCACGTACACACTCATCTCTGTTTCCAGATATTCTTGGAGGTTTGTCTTTGTCCCACTCTTAATGGAACGGTACTGTCTCTTTTACCCATAAAGTTGTATTTTCTGGGTGATTACATTCTCTGACACTGCGTCAACCATTTTGAGATGTGGTGTGGTGTTATTATTACAGTTTACTTCCACCCTGATATTAAACCTTTTTTATTGGGTCTTACCCTCACTCCTGCTGCTCCTAGAGGCCCTCCATGCCCTCTCACTCCACGTGCACCCTGGAAGAGAAAAAACAAGGTAAAATTAGACAGAAAACTAAAACGTTTTTAACAATGTGCCTGTAGTTTAATTAAGGGGATTTGGGGCTTGTGTAATGTCCTGTTAGTGTGTGATGGTTGGCCCAATAAACAAAGAGCAGGACTTTAGGGTTAGAAACACTATGGATGATCAGATCTGCCTTGGCAAGGTGGAATAGTCATTTCCTAACTTTTAGCCTTGAGTGGCCATTAAAGGAACTGCAGTTTATGGCACATCCGTGTTGGCTTCATTTTTTAGCACCAGAGTTTGTCGCTTGGATTCAAGACTATAAATATGGATGGTCAGGAGCGTGAGCATTCTTAATGTGACAACTATTTCATTTAACTTTTGTTGCTGGTAGAATATATTCCTTATTTAGTTTTAACCTTAGTGATATTGGAAGTTATAATCTTCACGTTTATAAAGCCTGCATGAAAAAACTTGGTAAAACCCACAGGGAGAAGGTCTGCACTCTTAATATTCCATCTTCTCAACATCGATGTTTCACCATAGCAGAACAACTTCAATGTCATTCGCCATTGCATAATTACATAGCCATGTGTAAGTGCAGTTAGAGTCTCCATCCCATCTTTCCTTGACTTTGTGATCTATTCCATCGAGCTCAAGGAAAAGTGTTAATGAAAAGATATAGGACTTCATTTATTTGATCATTTGACCCCAGCCCAGAATGAGAAGCTAGTGTTGGGGAAGGAAGTTAAGGGGATGATGCGCTAACAATCTATTTTCTATCTCATGGAGACACAAAACAGATGTAAGTGAAATAGATGCATTTGACTCACTGGTCCTCCTCTGGGTCCGACTGCTCCAACTCCTCCCTGGTCTCCACGCTCCCCCTGGAAACAATGCAAATAATTATCAGCACTGAGAAGAAGTTAAACACATAACAGCTTTTCAGGATACAAAATCCTTTATTCCTCCAAAGGTGGGGAAATATATGGTGTTACAACAGCAAATAGACAATATGTCATGGCTATTATATTGTATATTGTGTATATCATAAAATCAAATAAGTGCAAAACCATGGTAAAAAAGAAGTAGCAGCATAATACAATTTAGTGAAAGAGCAGATACTTCAAAACTGTTGGTTGTTTTTTGTGGTTTGAAATTACCTCAATTTTATAAATGGCTCAAACCAATAAAATCCAAAGACAATTAGCTGTTTTTCGGGTAATTTAAAATGATTTGACATACTTACTTCAATACTCTTGCTTTAAAATAAAAATAAAATGTTATTTTACTCACTTGTTTCCCTGGAGACCCCATCATTCCTAAAACACCTGGATCACCTGCGGTACCCTGGTGGCAAAAAAAAGACATTTCATTAAAACATAACATACAATTTAAATTTGGCCTTAGAATATAAATATAAAAATATGATCATACCACTACACCACTGACTCCTTTTTGGCCATAAGAGCCTGGCAAACCCTACATGGAGAAAACAGTATGAAACATCAAAGAAATCTCACACTTTCAATAAGGAATCAGAAGCTTTGGGTCAAAAGTTACTTACAGGAAGTCCTTGTAGGCCGGCATCACCTGGACCCCCATTTTTCCCTGGAATACCCTAAAAACAACACAAACAATTGGTGTTGTTAAAATGCACAAGTTCTCTTAAGGTCTTAAGATTGAGACTTTAGGCTTTATCTGAAAACACACTTCTTTAACGATTGTTTTGCAGTAAAACCTCTGAAAAATATAAATAAATAATATTTACCTTGATTGCTGGAAGACCAGGAATCCCCTCTCGGCCATCTGGACCAGCAAGACCCTGTTGACAGTAAAAATAAAAGGGTTTACAAAGTTAATTGCACAAATGTGTCTCTTTAAATAACAGATCTTTTTAGAATAGATGTATTAGATGTATTGGGTGCACAGTTGAATTGGCAACCAGCATCTTAATGCCTTAGAGAACAGCTTAAAATATAGAATATTGTACATAAATTGCATTCATTTGATTGCATTACATGAAGAAAGAAATATCAAAAAGTAAAGTAATAACAAAGGGAAAGTTGGTAGTTGCGTTTGATAGAACGAGTTTGTAATATGAATAGGAAAGCAGCAAGACTGTGGTAAGGTAGGAAGATGGATACATTTATGAATGCATTTATTTTATGATAGATAAAATGAAGCGCTGCTCACAGCCTCTCCTTTCAGCCCGGGCACTCCTCTGATTCCAGATGGACCACGTTCACCCTGTAAGAAACAAAAAGAGACATGGAAAAAAAAAACAGTGACATTGAAAAGAGTATTTTAATTAAGTTTTAGGAAGTTTGTTGATATAATTCAAGAAGAAACAGGATTTTAAAGAGTCCTCTCCTGCTGAGGTTCAGGTGTATATCAGTATGTAGTGTCTCTACTTTAAAGAGTCCTCTCCTGCTGATGCTCAGGTGGATATCAGTATGTAGTGTCTCTACTTTAAAGAGTCCTCTCCTGCTGATGTTCAGGTGTATATCAGTATGTAGTGTCTCTACTTTAAAGAGTCCTCTCCTGCTGATGTTCAGGTGTATATCAGCATGTAGTGTCTCTACTTTAAAGAGTCCTCTCCTGCTGATGTTCAGGTGTACATCAGTATGTAGTGTCTCTACTTTAAAGAGTCCTCTCCTGCTGATGTTCAGGTGTATATCAGTATGTAGTGTCTCTACTTTAAAGAGTCCTCTCCTGCTGATGTTCAGGTGTATATCAGTATGTAGTGCCTCTACTTTAAAGAGTCCTCTCCTGCTGATGTTCAGGTGGATATCAGTATGTAGTGTCTCTACTTTAAAGAGTCCTCTCCTGCTGATGTTCAGGTGTATATCAGTATGTAGTGCCTCTACTTTAAAGAGTCCTCTCCTGCTGATGTTCAGGTGGATATCAGTATGTAGTGTCTCTACTTTAAAGAGTCCTCTCCTGCTGATGTTCAGGTGTATATCAGTATATAATTCAAATTGACCCGCGAACGGTAACAGCTTTCGAAGACAACACAAGGGTAAGACAGTAAACCATATGTACAGACATCAGTATAAGTTTGCAACTGCTAAATTGTGTCTCTGTTGTTGTTTTTGATCTTATTGGATCTTACCTGAACTCCTGCTGGCCCGCTCTCACCGATGACTCCTCTTTGACCCACATCGCCCTGAAAAATGACATCAGTGTTTATTTCTAAATAACAATGAGGGCGTCAACATTTGTGAAACAGATATGGGGACTCACTGGGGCTCCCTGGATTCCCTGAGGACCACCATCTCCTGATTTTCCACGAAGACCCTGTTTGTAGAGATGGGAATGTTGTAGTCAGTCAAAGTTTAAATAGGAGAGACATCAATGTACGTCAACACAAACATCCAATGCATCTGGTGACATAAGGTTTGCACGCTAAACCTGTCAAAACTACGTGCACATGGTTCTTATTCCAAATTGCAGAAAGTGACATGATAAAAAGATAAAATAATAATGACCGTTAAAGTCTTTTTAATATATTTTTCCATCATTCTGTTATTGCATGTATTTATTTAAAAAGTATAATCAGTATTCTCACATGTGTTATTCTTCTAGCTATAATCAAACATGTTTACTATAAAGCAATACAAGAAAGCAAAAAAATAGAAATTCCAAAAATATATATAAATAAAAAAACAGTGATGATTATAATAGTAAATAGAAATAAATTGAGCTGCCTGCTTTATAAGTTTTTATTTTATAATGTCTTTGAAGGAAAAGGTTAGCCAACAGGTGCTTTCTCCTGATTGGACGATTGATAGTCAGCCATGTTGTGGTGTTTGTATATAAACTGTGGGTGTTTCTCAATGTCGAGGAAGGATACTCCAGAGCCACTATTTCAAGGATGCTACGTCATCGAGTCCCGCCGAAGGACTTTTCCAATGTCCAGGCTCCTTGGAATTCTACCGAGGCCGGCGTACTTCGTAGCGAGACATTTCGAGGCTGCACATGTGTATCCTCCGCGGTCTTAAAATCCCCACAATGCTTTGCGCACGGACCAATTTTCAAATCTTTGGCGGAAATTGCGCTCCATTTAAGGCGGGGCCTCGCATATGACGCACACCTGTTAGCCTGTTCCACCATTCTTCGTTTTCCGAGGCGAGGAAGGATTCTTGCCTCGCTTCTGAATAATTGACTCGGAAGACATGTCCTACCAAGGAAGCGTCCTCGACATTGAGAAACACCCTGTGCCTTTATTTCCTCTGTAAAAGCAGAACCTGATGGAGGCTGTGTGCTAAAACAAGATGATTTTATAAACGTTCTGTCTCTTGGATCCAACATGATGGACTTTAATTTCCTTATCTGTTTAATTCTCCATGAAATGTTTGCATCTTGTGTGTTTGACGTCTTACCCTGTCGCCTTTGGAGCCAAATATTCCTTGGAGGCCTCTTGCTCCACCGGGACCCTAAAATTACTCAGCGGAAAGAGGAGAGGAGATGGAAATGTCCCATGTTAATATGTTTGACTGTGAGGTGGTATCTTATTTTGAAGCATGTGGAGAGAGGATGGTGAAATATTTTACTGGTAGTCCTTGAGATCCGACTTCTCCCAACGTTCCTTGTTCGCCCTCCTCTCCCTGAAAGAGAACGTGAGTAATGTCATGCTGTGATATCAAGAAATGCATTACGTATTTCCTCTTTCATTTACTTTAACATTATTGCAAAAGCTGCAAATAAAGACAAGAAACTGTCAGGCCAGAGATCCCTTGGCTAAACTTTTTTTTTTAAGGACAGAGACCCTACTAACAACATGTATAAACACTTCACATTGGTTTAGCTAGCTCATGTGATGCACAAGTATACATATGTAAAAGTATGATTATCATAGAAGTTGTGTATTCTAAGTAGGTTGTGTTTCATTCATCCTGCCGCATTTATAAATGGTATTAAACATAATTATATTCAATGGGGAAAAAAACAACAGTTCACTTTTGGTAGGCTAACACTTTATCTCGGCTGAAAACATTTTTGATACATATGTTATCAGACGTATTTTAACTTAGTGTGCGAGGACAGTATGTTACCTTGTGTCCTTGTCTCCCGGGCTCTCCAGATTCACCTTTAATTCCTTTGTGGCCCTAAAGACAGACAGGTGAGTTATTCAACTCATCCATAAAATGTAGCTAGTAAAACAGTACAACAATTAAATAAATGAATGAGCATCTAAAGAAGGAAATATCAGCATCAGGGAAATTTCACTCACTTTCATGCCGGGTAGTCCAGAGTGTCCGTGGAGTCCAGAAGGGCAGGCGTTGGGACACTGAAAAACACAAGAGCCTATTTGAGGTCATGGAAGAGCCCCGCCACCAGGGGGCTCCACTGTCTCGAGACCCCAGGGACCAAACTGAGCTAACTGTGACTTTACTGAGCTAACAGTGACCTTACTGAGCTAACCGTGACCTTACTGAGCTAACTGTGACCTAACTGTGACCTTACTGAGCTAACTGTGACCTTACTGAGCTAACTGTGACCTTACTGAGCTAACTGTGACCTTACTGAGCTAACTGTGACCTTACTGAGCTAACCGTGACCTTACTCTGCTAACCGTGACGTTACTGAGCTAACTGTGACCTTACTGAGCTAACTGTGACCTAACTGTGACCTTACTGAGCTAACTGTGACCTTACTGAGCTAACTGTGGCCTTAATGAGCTAACTGTGACCTTACTGAGCTAACTGTGACCTTACTGAGCTAACCGTGACCTTACTGAGCTAACTGCTAACTGTGACCTTACTGAGCTAACCGTGACCTTACTGAGCTAACTGTGACCTAACTGAGCTAACTGTGATCTTACTGAGTTAACTGTGACTTTACTGAGCTAACAGTGACTTTACTGAGCTAACTGTGACCTAACTGTGACCTTACTGAGCTAACTGCTAACTGTGGCCTTAATGAGCTAACTGTGACCTTACTGAGCTAACCGTGACCTTACTGAGCTAACTGTGACCTAACTGAGCTAACTGTGATCTTACTGAGTTAACTGTGACTTTACTGAGCTAACCGTGACCTTACTGAGCTAACTGTGACCTAACTGTGACCTTACTGAGCTAACTGCTAACTGTGGCCTTAATGAGCTAACTGTGACCTTACTGAGCTAACTGTGACCTTACTGAGCTAACTGTGACCTTACTGAACTAACTGTGACTTTACTGAGCTAACAGTGACTTTACTGAGCTAACTGTGACCTTACTGAGCTAACAGTGACTTTGCTGAGCTAACTGTGACCTTACTGAGCTAACTGTAAGCTGACTGAGCTAACTGTGATCTTACTGAGTTAACTGTGACCTTACTGAGCTAACTGTGACTTTACTGAGCTAACTGTGACCTTATTGAGCTAACTGAGACCTTGCTGAGCTAACTGTGACTTTACTGAGCTAACTGTGACTTTACTGAGCTAACTGTGACTTTACTGAGCTAACTGTGGGAACGAATGTTTCTAAAGATGCATCTTTACCGCATATTGCTTTTACTTTATTGTTGTTTTAATCATGGAAAAGGTATGAGCTATGAAATCAGCTATGAAATGTATCTTTTTGTCGACTTGAAGTTAGTTAAAGTTGCAATGTTCTTGATTTAAGTTAGTTGCTAGTTGAGTTTCAGATGTCTGAGCTTTCCATGAGCACTTGAACACATCAGTCTGGCTTTGAGTTGTATAATAATAACCCAGCAATAATGGAATATTGGCCAAATAAAAGCTCCCTTAAAGCATATATGGTTTTGTATTCAAAATGGAAGATGCTTTCACCTTGCACCCTTTGTAAAATAGTGTGTCTTTATAGTCTGTGTTTTATACCAACATTTTTGCGAGTCCAGTCATCATTCAAGTCAAGTAATTGTATCTTCTTAAGGCAGAGAGCAGTGTTTTAGAAATGATGATAAATGGATCTGTTTTGGGATCAAACTTACCAGGTCCTCTCCATTATACACGCCTGGAAGACCCTAGAACAAACACAGAATGTGTCGTGAGCTCAAAGAGACTTCATATCACTAATGTAGTTTCCTTTTGTTCCTTTATCCAAAAAAACACATTACCCTAAAAATGTGTTGCCCACACTTCTCCCCATCCATCTAACAAACCCTCTCATTAGGAGATGCCCAGCCATTTTAAAATGTAATATAACACGTGCCCACCACCCTTAACTATATCAGCCTCACAGATACCGCATCCATTACAAACTCCTGGTCCTCACTTTCAAAGCCCTCCACCATCTGCCCCCCCCCCCCCCCCCCTACCTCACTGACCTCCTCATCCTCTACCAACCACCCCGGTCCCTCAGATCCACCTCAGCCGGTTTGCTTTCCATCCCCAAGGCCAAACTCCGGAGCTTCGGGGACAGAGCCTTCTCTGTGGCAGCCCCGAAGCTCTGGAACTCCCTCCCCCAATACCTCCGTGAATCTGAGTCCCTCACCCTGTTCCAGTCCCGCCTCAAAACCCACCTCTTCAACTCTGTATCCATAACCCCCCCCCCCCCCCCCCCTCTCAATCAACTTCCTCCTGACTACTTTTCTGTTTTGTTTCTTTTTGGTTTTGTTTTGTTTGTCTACCCTCCCTCCCAAATGTAAAGCGTCTTTGGGTTCAAGAAAAGCGCTATAGAAATTAAATGTATTATTAGATAGAGACAGAAATAGAGACAGAAGCTGTGATATTTACCCGCGGCCCAGCAGCACCAGAAAGACCAACTTGACCTCTCTTGCCTCTCGCTCCCTGTGAAATATGGTAAAAGGTCTTTATAAATACAGCATTAGGACAATAATCTTAAATCTTAATGCAGCATCAGCAGCAGCTACCCTTAAATATACATATTATTTATATATTCTGTTCTTCTCCAACATCCTGAGGACATTTAGAAATAGATTGCTAATGCTTGTAATTTCTTATTTGTAAAGATGACAAATATTAGCGATAATACGATTTCAAATAAGTGTACTTACGCCTGGTCCAACTTTGCCCAATTCACCTGGAAGCCCATCTGTACCTGGAATACCCTGTAAACAAAACAGGAGAACGTGAAGCCTCTGAAACTCTGCATTGTTTGTACATACATCTAATTACAAATATTAATCTACTCTTAACAAGGTGGAAGACATTTTTAGATATTTTACTTAAGTGAAAATACAGTGTGAAAAT
Organism: Gymnodraco acuticeps; assembly: GCF_902827175.1. NCBI lineage: Eukaryota > Metazoa > Chordata > Actinopteri > Perciformes > Bathydraconidae > Gymnodraco > Gymnodraco acuticeps. The sequence continues at coordinate 142,524 of NW_022991932.1, forward strand.
GCTTAAAGTTCATACAAAAGTAAATACTTACCTTAACTATAAATGTGTTTACCCTTACTGTATATTACAGTTGTGTATAGAGTGTGATATTTTGTATTGTGTTTGTACTCACATCCAGCCCATCAGGTCCTACACCCTGTGAGAGAGAAATCAGTGATTGTTAGACTTAGACTTTTGTACAGAAATAAATAAACAGTAGTCTTGATGGCAAATTGTCGTTGGTCCTCGAAAAAAAGATTTAAATGCAGCCAATTTTTTATATGTATTAACTGTGCAGACTAGAATACATTCAATGCTAACAACATATGCTGTCTTTAAATATCTATTATTTTAGTGATCATATACTGTTTAAAATTAGACTAAGAGGTCATCAGAATAACAATAATATACAGAAATATGAAACAAAGACTGATGACATTTTTCTCCAAATCATGTCAGTTCTTCATTAAGTAGTTTGTAAGCTATAGAGTTAAGCACAAATCATATCTTTTAACATGTTATCCGGACTTTGTATCCTAACATCTAAGCAGCTAATATTCACTCTCTCACAGTTTCGTACATAATCTGATGTGTATATCATTAAAACATAAATGTACTTCAGGTAATATGTGTACTTACAAGCTCTCCAGGAGGCCCTTGAGCTCCAGCATCTCCCTGAAAACAAATAAGAAAAGAAATGTCAAATGTAATACCAGAAATATTAAAAAAGGAAGAGAAATATGTTCTTCTATAACCACATATGCACAGAGCTGTGGCCATGCAAAAGGATGTGCATCTCTGCAGACAGGGTGTTAGATGTAGTGCTTACATTTTAACAGAAAAGATCAAACAAATAATTCAAATATGTTGATGATGAACGTACTTTTGGTCCGTTTGGCCCGAGTGCTCCCGGATCTCCAGAAGGTCCAACAAGTCCCTGCAGAGGAGACACAACGCATTTAAAGAGGACATCTTCAGGTTCACACCTTAATGTTGGGTTTCTGGTAGAACACTACATGCTTCAATGTCAAAAGAAAACATTATTTTCCTCCTTATTCCTGTCTAAATAAATCTTTATTAACCATCCGTCAGAAACGCTCTGTCCAAACGCACGACCTCCTGATGAAAGAGTTCTGATTGGACCGTCAGACCAATATGGGGCATCTTTGTGGTGATGGTTTACAAGCTGTGTGTGAAGTGTCATTGTAATGAGCCTTCATAGTATGGACGTTTCTAAGCAACCCACAAAAAGCCCACCAAAACTGACAATATAACACTTTGTGGTAGGGCTGCTCAATTAATCATATTTTAATCGCAATTACGATTTTGGCTTGCAACAATTATGAAAACAAAATAATCGAAATAAAAAAATATATATTATTATTATTTATTTGTTTTAAACATTATTTGTTTTAGTGGTTTTTCAATTGAATTACACTTAAAGTTCAGGGTAATCAACTGTTACAACATACTACACCTTTTTTCAATAAATGGATGTTTTCAAAATAAATGGATAATCGTTTTTAATAATTGTGATATCAATTATTATAATTATACAATTATAATTTACACACGGCATCTATTGCACGTCTGTCCGTCCTGGGAGAGGGATCCCTCCTCTGTTGCTCTCCCTGAGGTTTCTCCCATGTTCCCTTTAAACTGTGGGTTTTCTTCGCAAGTTTTTCCTTGTACGATGTGAGGGTCTAAGGACAGAGGGTCTAAGGACAGAGGGTCTAAGGACAGAGGGTCTAAGGACAGAGGGTGTCGTATTGTCATACTGATATTCTGTACACACTGTGAAGTCCACTGAGACAAATGTAACATTTGTGATATTGGGCTATATAAATAAACATTGATTGATGGATTGAATTATTGACCCAAATAATCGAGATTATGATTGTTGCCATAATCGAGCAGCCCTACTTTGTGGGTTGGTTAGCACTCCTGGTCCCTACATGTATATTCAAAAGCACTAGAATGTGATTTTTCTAAATAATAATGAACACAAATCAGAAATGCTAAAGGCTTAACGCTCCTGGCTCAGACGTGTGTGTAGCTTTAATAGAGGCTGTCTCTGTATGTTTGTCACATTAGTTTTTCTTGGCTAACATTCACCTGAAAAGACACTATTACTGAAGTTGTTTAAAAAAGCGTTTTCTGAGAAAGTTGCAACCAGTGATATTATGCAATGGGCTACTGGTCTTGAGATGACTTGAAATATGTTAATGACAGACTTACAGTATTCTTAATACTCTCTACATTTGACTGATATAAGATCAGTTTGAATAAAGAACCAAATGTACAAATGTTGACAATGCTGATCTTGGTGCAAATAAATGCAGACCCTGACATCTGACATTCAAGTTTAGTGTCTAATAACTTCACATACTGTTAATGTTTACTGTATAAGAGAGAGATGAACAGTATTTGACAGATTCCTGCCGGCAGAAGTTGAATACATAACTACATCTGCGTTGAAAGGGTTAACATCAAACATCACGGACAGGTTTAACTGAACTAGCATGTAAACAACTTCTTGAAAACGTCTATTTATCAAATGTAGTCTTATTTTTGTACTTGGGTCCTTTACTAAGTTAAGGGATTTATCGGACCATTGCAAAAATGCAGCCTATAAATCCACAAAGTATCAGACAGCCACACCGTTTCTACGTTCTGCTGCTTTGAGTGTTTTCTTAGACCAATACATTCAAGAGAAGGCAGTCATCTCCAAAACTCAGCAACTCACAGCTAAACAATGTAGGCCATTCAATAGCACTGCAAGCTAGAGGAGAAATATGTATGATGTTCTTATAATGTTCTTATAAACCAAGACATGAATGATTAGAATAACTCTTCTATGAAATGTATAAAAGTGTCTTCTGCTTCCCCTGATTCTCCAGAGACGGAGAGGTGTGGTGTTCCTACTATTCTTTAGCTCCTCCCTTCACCAGAGGTGGGAAGTAACTAAGTACTCTTAAATCAGACTTTAGTTCCACCTGGAGTAAATCCACCAGCTACCCTGCAGTATACAAAGTCATTCAAACTAGCTGCACCTTTACCAGCTTTGAGAACACTTTCATGATCAATCATTATAAAACATATCATATATATTATTCTGAAATGGACCAATCTGCACAACGACTACTTTCACTGTCGCTACTTTCACTATATTTAGATGAGAATACTTTTATACTTTCACTTGAGGAACATTTTGAATGCAGGACTTTTACTGTAACAGAGTATTCCTACACTCTGGTACTTCTACTTTTACTCAAGTACAAGATCTGAGTACTTCTACTTTTACTCAAGTACAAGATCTGAGTACTTCTACTTTTACTCAAGTACAAGATCTGAGTACTTCTACTTTTACTCAAGTACAATCTGAGTACTTCTACTTTTACTCAAGTACAAGATCTGAGTACTTCTACTTTTACTCAAGTACAAGATCTGAGTACTTCTACTTTTACTCAAGTACAAGATCTGAGTACTTCTACTTTTACTCAAGTACAAGATCTGAGTACTTCTACTTTTACTCAAGTACAATATCTGAGTACTTCTACTTTTACTCAAGTACAAGACCTGAGTACTTCTACTTTTACTCAAGTACAAGATCTGAGTACTTCTACTTTTACTCAAGTACAAGATCTGAGTACTTCTACTTTTACTCAAGTACAAGACTGAGTACTTCTACTTTTACTCAAGTACAAGATCTGAGTACTTCTACTTTTACTCAAGTACAAGATCTGAGTACTTCTACTTTTACTCAAGTACAAGATCTGAGTACTTCTACTTTTACTCAAGTACAAGATCTGAGTACTTCTACTTTTACTCAAGTACAAGACTGAGTACTTCTACTTTTACTCAAGTACAAGATCTGAGTACTTCTACTTTTACTCAAGTACAAGATCTGAGTACTTCTTCTTTTACTCAAGTACAAGATCTGAGTACTTCTACTTTTACTCAAGTACAAGATCTGAGTACTTCTACTTTTACTCAAGTACAAGATCTGAGTACTTCTACTTTTACTCAAGTACAAGATCTGAGTACTTCTACTTTTACTCAAGTACAAGACTGAGTACTTCTACTTTTACTCATACAAGATCTGAGTACTTCTACTTTTACTCAAGTACAAGATCTGAGTACTTCTTTTACTCAAGTACAAGATCTGAGTACTTCTACTTTTACTCAAGTACAAGATCTGAGTACTTCTACTTTTACTCAAGTACAAGATCTGAGTACTTCTACTTTTACTCAAGTACAAGATCTGAGTACTTCTACTTTTACTCAAGTACAAGATCTGAGTACTTCTACTTTTACTCAAGTACAAGATCTGAGTACTTCTACTTTTACTCAAGTACAAGATCTGAGTACTTCTACTTTTACTCAAGTACAAGACTGAGTACTTCTACTTTTACTCAAGTACAAGATCTGAGTACTTCTACTTTTACTCAAGTACAAGATCTGAGTACTTCTACTTTTACTCAAGTACAAGACCTGAGTACTTCTACTTTTACTCAAGTACAAGATCTGAGTACTTCTACTTTTACTCAAGTACAAGATCTGAGTACTTCTACTTTTACTCAAGTACAAGATCTGAGTACTTCTACTTTTACTCAAGTACAAGATCTGAGTACTTCTACTTTTACTCAAGTACAATCTGAGTACTTCTACTTTTACTCAAGTACAAGATCTGAGTACTTCTACTTTTACTCAAGTACAAGATCTGAGTACTCTACTTTACTCAAGTACAAGACCTGGGTACTTTTACTTTTACTCAAGTACAAGATCTGAGTACTTCTACTTTTACTCAAGTACAAGATCTGAGTGCTTCTACTTTTACTCAAGTACCAGAGTTATTTGGATAGTATTTGTTTCCTGACTCCTTTTTTAGTTGATTGTCTGGCATCAGATAACTAAACCTTTATTATTTTTGTAAATGCAACATTGTGTCAGCATGACCCGAACGTCTCTCTTAAGTTTGGTAACTTCTAATCGAGAGGTTTCCTTTTTTTTGTATTTATAAACTATTTTTAAAGTATTCCTTCACTCAAGATCTGAGTACTTCTACTTGTACTAGAAGATCTGAGTACTTCTACTTGTACTAGAAGATCTGAGTACTTCTCCCACCTCTGCCTCTCACCTGCCTGCTGCATAATAACTCTCCAAACACTCTAGACCTGGACGAAGGAACCAGAAGACGCCTACAACTTTACCTCAGCCAATGATGGCAACAAAGTAGACCCTCCTCAGATGAGAGTAGATGCCAAGTTCCTTTTATACCAAACCCCTGCATACTGGTCTCTCTTATGCCTCTGGAGGTGCAGACACTCTCTCCCACTCTTCCCTCAAAGTGTGATTGTGCATCTTGGTCCACATGTTGGTTTCTTTTCTCCGTTTGAATCCTCAGCTCTGAATCTGCAGTCTGTCCTCCGCAGCATCTCAGACACACTGAGCCCTTTCTGCTCCACACACCCAGCATACGCTCTCTCTCTCTGGGCAGCCGATCCCCCTCCGTCTCACACAAAAAGACCCCTGTTTCTGTCAGGAAGCAACTGGAGACTACCCTTAAATAGCCCAGATTGATTTATTCAACGTGTTTTCTTTTCACTCAGTTTGAAGCCAAGACAAACTGCTCCCACTGCGGCAGATCTGACCGGCTCAGATCTTACAGAGATTCAATACATCCTCTTGTTGGAGAGTTCAACCCGCAGCGCGGAGGGAAACTCATGCAGGAGGGGAAGAAGTACTACTACTACTATTTAGGTAGAAGTAGATAGACTACGGGCTTTAAGTATACTCTGTTTTAGGTACAAATCCTGAATTGGAAATGTTAATTAATGTGTGCAAAATGAACAAAAGTATTTCATTTAAAAATACCCAGTATGCAAAATGGCTCTTTTCATAGTATTATATTAAAGAATAGTATATCGTCTGCTTGTATCACTAAGAAATACATGCAAGCATTTAAATGTTGTAATTTTGCAATGTGGGGCCAATTTACTAAAGGTTTACTTTGTAACATATTGGCGTTTTTACACGTACAAAGTAAATAGAGGAGTAAAAACTACAATATTTGCCAACAAAATTGGATTAAATTAGAAATGTATGCATCATAAAATAGATATACTCAAGTACAAGTATGACAAAATAGTACTTAAGGACAGTACTTGAGTAAACGGACTTTACACCATTGCTCTCATGCATTGTTTTCCTCATCACTGGGAAAAAGCAACTAGTGGATTGCAGAGTGGCTGTGAAATGAGTGTGGTGCGTGAATACTAAACCAGCCACAACCCAAATAAACTCTTCTGTGTTTAACGTGATGTCTGACTCACGTCTGCGCCTGGGAGTCCTGCAGCTCCTGCAGCTCCGTCTTTTCCATTATCTCCGTCTGGGCCCTGCAAGCAGAAGTTAGAAGTTCACCTCTCTAACTCTGAGGGTTTCTGATCCATCACACATCTCTGCATGAGGAAAGAGGAAGAGGAAAGAGGAAAGAGGAAGAGGAGGAAAGAGGAAAGAGGAAAGAGGAAAGAGGAAAGAGGAATCAAAAGTCCACTCACTGGTCCGCCGGTCACTGTGTTGTCTTCTCCTCTGTCGCCCTGAAGACACAGGAAGAACATATCATTTAAATGTAAAGAAAATAGTGGATTTTTTGTAATATTTAAGAGGTTTGTATTGTTGTGGGACAGGGCGTTGCTACCACTGAGGACACTGGAGTCATGTCCTTTTTGTGTATTACTATTACGTTTTTTTATTGATTGATTTATTTTATTTATAAAGGCCAAACAGTGGCACCTTGACAGTCTGTACACATAATGTATAATGCTAAAGCTAATATCCAATGCCAGTAAGAAGTTACATTTTAAAATCGTACAATCCTTGCATATATTGAACATTGTATGGGGGGTCGTCGAACCTGGTACATGTATGTGTACAATTCTAGAATAAAAAGAAAATCATACATAATAAGGTTATTTTATAAACTGATTCCAACATGTTTGACTCAACATATCTTGATTTTGTAAAGGATTCAGGATGTTAGGTGAAGAGGGCTTTGAATCAGCACTAAGACCATCAAAGAATGTCTTGGTGCATTATGGGGGAGCTTGAACCCATGACATTTGGCTATGGTCCTTTTTTATGTAATGATAATATATTTGAGGTTTTTTAATTGGATAACAAAAATCATTTTTGCTGTAACAACAGCTGCTCTGTTTGAGCTACATTTGGCTACATTTTGAGATTAATAATTGGGGTTGAAAGTGTAACACAGTCAGGATGAAGTCATGTGACGACCTTTTTTCATTTCCAAAAAGGCCTCATTGTTAACACAAGCTGCTGCTTTTTGCGCAAAACAATACCTGTTGTTTTCTGAGCTGATTAAAACAGAAATAAACGTAATCCCACATCATGAAAGCTTCCCCGTTGACTCACATCAATGGCGTCCACTCCGGGTACGCCTGCTACTCCGGGCGGCCCCAGGGAGCCTCGGGGACCGACCGGGCCCCTCTGGAAAACAAACACAGACAGACAAAAATCAGTTTTCACTTTTTCTGACTGAAACCCATCTCTTAATATCATCCATGTTTCTGCTGCTGAGGTTTGAAGGGCGGCCGAACAGAGCCTCATTGTTCGGGTGATGCGAGGGGAAAGGTCACGAAACTGAACCTGCGCTCACATTATTCTCACATTACACGTAAGTATCTGCATGTGTTCGGATTACTGCTGATCGGAGCACTGGGACGAATGGACCACCGTATGGACCATTTTTAGAAAAACAATCAGAAAATAGTTGAAGTCTGTTTTTGTTTGCATATATTTCAAGATTTTTCTCACAAAACACCTTAAGTCTCACTTTTTCAACATGAAATCAAATAAAGTGGAATATATCATGAGAACTAAAGAGTGATATTGTCCTTGCATGGATTCAGGATATATATTTTAAAAAGAGAGTATCATGATAAAGGGGAGGGGGTTGTATACATGTCTCACACAATAGCATTACACGCTGTCAAAGAGAATCCAATACCAAAACAATAAAGTATTTACAGAACTCTTGAGTCCCTGAGAATTGTGAAAGGGATTCAAAGATATTTGATAAAAATGCAAGTATAAGTGTGTCTCTTCAGAAAAACACACAGTACGTTTTCATGGATCAATATAATAAAAAATACCAAAAATATGTTCAAATATAATGAAAATATGAGTTTACATTAAAGTCTAGTCATTACAGAGCCAAACAGATAAGCAGAAAGTGCCAGAAGAATATAAAATATGCTTCAATAAGAGATCAAAACAATATCAGTAACAATTCAAATATACGTTTTAAGGGTCATTACAACACCTTTTTCTTCATACAATTATCTTTAAAACACAATAAAGTACAATTCGCCCCACTGAGCACCACAGACTTGCTTCAAGCACCTTTAGGAGTATTTCAGGAATATAGAGAGCAGCTGTTCTCACCTGAGCCGAGCAGATCAGCACGATTTGCCAGTAGAAATCACCAGCAGAGACTCTCGGTAGGTCCTGGAGAGAGACATGGTCTTCCCAGGCCGGAGGGAGAGGAGAAAATTCCCTTTTTCCCAGATTAGAAAAGGGCTCACGGTTCACCTGAAAGACTGGAAACACCCACCGTCTGCTGGGAGGAGAGCTAGGAATACTGATTATTCATGAGAAGCTGAGGAGGAGGAGGAGGAGGAGGAGGAGGAGGAGGAGGAGGAGGAAGAAGAAGAAGAGGAAGAGGAGATTAAAACATCTTCTCGGTATTTGACACACTGAACTGTTATCCTTATTTTGTTAATGTCTTATTATTTGTTTGTTTTATATATTGTTTATCAGACCCAAGGAAGAGTAGGCAAGCTGATCTATCATCAGCAACTCATATTTTTACTTAAGGTACATTTTAAATGAAAGATTTTCAATGAAAATTGAGCATATTTACATTTGTGGTACTGATACTTTCCTCACCTGATTAAAGGGCAAAACGGCTCCTGCTGCACTACACTCTATTACCGCTAAGTGGCGCCATAACTTATCCAACCACCAATAAGCACACCGAAGAAGAGAGATACCGGAAGTTGTGTGCAGGAGGCGTCGTTTTTAAAGTTAACGGCTGTTGTTGTCTTGGAGCTGCGGTCCGACCTGTAAACAATAGCACGAAACTAACTACTAATACACTTTCCAGGGATGTTATCGTGATGGATGGACTATAGTAGCAAACCGACTCCAGTGCAGGTGATAGAAATACCTTTCAAACGTGTTTTACTTCTTAAAATGTGTTAATATTTACTGTATTAATGAATGCTAACTGTTAGCCTAGTTAGCTACCGGTCCGGAAGAAATACAAACAAATCCTCTTTAGAAACGCTGTCACTTAAGGGTTGTCTTCATTATTAACAACACAATTACAGCTATAAAACACACATGTACGGTTACGTAAAATGCTTTCTTCTACTTGTAAATTCGGCTTTCAGAATAGTCACAACTTATGTTATTGTTTTGAAATAGCAGCTGAAAAACGCTCGAGTTTCACCGCGGCTGTCAGCTGTGTTTACTCGCATCATTCAAACAAGACGAGATGGCTAGTGGGCTACAACTACAACAAAATGAACATATTTAACTGTGATTTAATTGTAATACACGTTCAAAATGATGCCGAAGTAACAACATACTGATACCGGTTAGTGAAAACCATGAATTAATGCTTTCACAGACAAGACGACAGGCGAAACACCTTTTAAAATGCGTGTTATTTCCCCTTTTAGATGTAGTGGAGTAGAAGTATAAAGTAGCATAACATGGAAATACTCAAGTACAGTAATAGTATCTCAAAATTGACCTTAAGTAAATGTCCTTAGTTACTTCCCATCTCTGCAACTTACTGTATTAACTTGAGATAGCAGCTGATAAAGTGTTAAACACACTATATTATTATTAGTTACTATTCATTTGGATTAGCGAGAAATACAATTTAGTGACAGTACTATTCATTTACCTTGTGATTGATTGAGCTCTTGAAGAATGGCAAAGCACGTTCATTCTTCTTTCAATTCTTCAAATCTCATTTACATTGTTTGAATATTGTTTTTTACCTTTTTAGATTCGGTGCTTCCTCCTTGGCTTGAAACGGATCACACCATGGACCACCTGGATTTCTCAGAAGAAGAAATCCAACAACAGCTGGCGGCCCTGGGATACAAAAACATACCGAAACACAGACTGCGTGAATTCAAGCAAGGTTAGACTCTGAAACATACATGAAGCGCATTTAATAATGTTGTATCGAATGTTTTGAATGTAGAATATTGGTCAATAAACCATCGTCTGATTAACATGAAAACGTCTTCATCTCAACAAAAGATATAGGAAATTGGAGGAAAGAGTTTGACATTATTGATGTCCATGTTTTAACTGGTTTTAAGGTTTCCATTCTTCTTTGTGTCATGCCAGATCTTGATGAACTAGTCCGACATGGAGAATGGAAGACTCTGGCCCCCTCCCCTCAGATGAACCCCTCCACTTCACAGCCGAGTCCTCCTGCCTTCACCAAAGAGAAAGGTCCGAGCTCTTATCTCCTAAAGGTCTTCTGCTTCCCTCCACCTCACTGCACCCCCTTCTGTTTAACCACCATGGGGGTCTAGAGCCTTCAGCCGCTCTGCACCCCGCCTCTGGAACCCCCTCCCACCTGACATCCGCAACACTGACTCTCTCCCCATTTTCAAATCACGTCTCAAAACACATCTCTTCCCACTCGCATATCCACCCCGATCATTATCCATCACACATCCTCTGTTTGATTTATTTGATTTGTTATATACTGCATTGTCTTGTTTATGTTTCTTATGCTGGTGTTATGTATTGTGTATCTTGTTTTTGATGTGTTTGTACGGCGACCTTGAGAGCCTTGAAAGGCGCCTATATAAAATAAATGAATTATTGTTATTGTCTCACTGTGGGATAATTATAATCACAACATCTGTACTTTTACAAACCTGCTCTCTAAACAAACAAAAAGGGCAGCAATCAAGTCTAAAATATTAAGGTTTGCCACAAAAAATGAATGTTAATTGGTGAAGGATTTGATTGTCTTCACAGTCAGTAATTGCCACTTTAAAGGCTCCAGGGAAGGGTTTTTCTTACATCCTGGACCAGCAGCACATGACAGACAGGTGAGTGTTTTCAATACTCTTATTCTGTAATATTCCCACAGTGTGTAAATGTGGGTAATATGTACGTGCATATATATAAGTGGGTGTATAGGTTGTGAGTACTATGAATACTATGATAGTATATATCATGGGAGGGTTTGTTTTATTTTTTTGACAAAATCAAAATGGAGACAATAGTAACATTTAGATCTGTCTGTTTATGTGTCTGTCTATCTGTCTATGTGTCTGTCTGTCTATGTGTCTGTATATCTATCTGTCCGTCTGTCTGTCTATCTGTTTGTCTGTCTGTGTGTCTATGTGTCTGTCTATCTGTTTGTCTGTCTATCTGTGTGTCTATCTGTCTGTCTGTCTATGTGTCTGTCTATCTGTGTGTCTGTCTGTCTATGTGTGTGTCTGTCTGTGTGTCTATGTGTCTGTCTGTCTGTCTGTCTGTGTGTCTATGTGTCTGTCTATCTGTCCGTCTGTCTGTCTGTCTGTCTGTCTGTCTGTGTGTCTATGTGTCTGTCTGTCTATCTGTCCGTCTGTCTGTCTGTCTATGTGTCTGTCTATCTGTCTGTCTATCTGTCTGTCTATGTGTGTGTCTGTCTAACTGTTTGTCTGTCTGTGTGTCTATGTGTCTGTCTGTCTATCTGTCCGTCTGTCTTTCTGTCTGTCCGTCAGGTTTGTCTGTCTGTCCGCCTAAAGTATAGGCAATCACATGTGATAAATACATTGTATTGTATATGTATATTTCCCCCAGGTTCTGACCACCTGTGAGAACAGAGACCCCCGACAGGGCTGCAGTGATTCTTACGCTCAGCACTCGGTGTCTCTGAACCCCCGGCGGCCCGCAGTAGCTCCGGGTCGGCTGCAGGAGGAGGAGGATCCTGACGAGACCCTCCACCCCCCACTCACTGACAGCCTCTCCTCCACCCCCGACTCCCACCGGGGACACTTCATCAAGAGAAAAGTCCTCAGGTAATTTGGGTTAATATGTGTTTGTTTATTTAACAGTTTTCAGACATTATTTAGTTATTTCCAAATTGATTATGTTTGTCATTACATCTATAAAAAAAATAGAGATCAATGAAATATATAATTTTTGTAAGGACTGGAAAGAAGAACCAACAAAATGTCATAAAAGTCTAAGCTAAATCTGACCATGTTCAAATATAAATAGCACATGGCAAAACTGCGACTTTGTAATGACATGCTGTACTATGACATGTATTTACTTTTTTAAACATTTTTTTTATTAATTATATACCATGACTTTTTAATTGTATATTCTAATATATAAGGACATTTTAGTGACATATGTTATGAATTTGAATCATACGTTTAATGTATTATTTTTCCACCTCTAGGAAACATAAAGGACAATCGCTCGTCTGCGATGAATCGATCTACAGTGAAGACTCAGGTAAAATAGACTTCAATCAAAATGTTATTTGCTATCTATTTTGATTCAAATCTAAAGGTTATTTATACATGGAGTGAAGTAGATATTTCACAAAACAATCTCAAATCAAATCTTTATTTTCCCACAAGAAGGAATTATTTAATGGCAACATGAAAACATAAAATAAAACAATCAGAAATATTTGTAATTCCTCCCTAACTAGTGAAATACACCGTATACATTTACAACAGAGGGAAGGGGCCGATAAAAGATAAAGTAAGTAGGCTAACATATTAAGAATAAGGTGTAAACGTGTGTATTAAATGCAATAAAGGACAAACCCATGATAAATACATTTATAAAAGCTAGGGCTGTCAAGTTAACGCGTTAATAACGCGTTAACGCAACAACAATTTTTTAACGCCACTAATTATTTTAACGCGATTAACGCATGTGTATTTTTTGTCCTCGGCCGCCCCGTAGTTTCAGAGCGCATCGAGTTTAAAATACCATCTACAAGCTGATGCTGACAGCCCCGCTCCTGCTGCCCGCTTGTGGCAGACCACACTTCCACGCTCACCGGCAGGCACCGACTGGCCATCTGGAGGACCGGGAGGGTGTGTGTATGTGTGGCGCGAGCGAGCGAGAGAGCGACCTTACGTGCATTGTTGTTGTTAGCATCTGGTGCTAGCTAGCTGCGCTAACGGATATAAGGAGCTGTTTAAATGAAAACAGAGGAGCGACATTTCGCCACAACTGCGCCGAGCACTTGACTTTATGCAGGAAGCCAGACAGTGGGACATTGTACGAGAAGTCAGCACACTCAGCACGGATAGCGCGCAACATGATTGCAGCGTTCACGCAGCTCCCGTTCGAGCATATGCCTTGAGTTGCACATAGCTCCAACGATCCATCACACACACACACACACACACACACACACACACACACACACACACACACACACACACACACACACACACACAGTATTAGGTTCCAGGTTGAATTGAGGCGAATATTTGTAATGTTCAAATGATAATAAACATTAGCATAAAACATATTTGTCCACTCATATGTTGATAAGAGTATTAAAAACTTGAAACATATTCCTCTAAGGTACATTTAGAACAGATACAAAATGTGCGATTAATTTGCGATTAATCGCGATTAAATATTTTAATCGACTGACAGCCCTAATAAAAGCATATGAGAAGTACATAAACAAACATCAACAGCAAGTAGTTAAAGTACAAACTGCAACACAAACTATTTAAGATGTCGTGAGTAAATACTACATCCTGGGTCATCTTCAATCCAATGGACTCGAATAAAAGGAATAAACTCAAAAGACGCAGGGTGTAATCCCTTCAGCCACCAGCAGTTGGAGCTGTTGAGGGAGAAGAAGCTTAATCCTCTTAGCTCCTCTGCTAAGCCTCCACACACCAACTCTCCTCACCAGGAGGGAAACATGTACAAAGTGTGCGGCACTCAGTGGGAAGAAGAGAGCAGCGACGACAAGAACTCTCTCAACTCCTCGTTTTGGTCCGATGGAGAGCGAGAGGAAGACGAGGAGGAGAAAGTGGAACGAGTGATCGTCAAGGAAGACTTCCAACCTGCTGGAAAACACTCCCACCAGGAGGGAGAGATTGAGAGAGTGAACAACGAGGAAGACTTCCAACCTGTTTGTGATGCAGAGGAAACGTACCAGGAGGAAAAGGACACGATTAAGAGAGTGACAAGCGGCAAGGAAGTGTCCAAATCTGTCAGGCATGCAGAGGACTCTTACCAGGATTCCTCAGAGAAACATGAGGAAGTGCAAAAGCGTGAGGAAGACTCTGATTGTGTTGGGATTAAGCAAGGAGGTGTCGAGAAGGAGTCTAAACTTGTTGGCGATGCAGGTGATTCAGAGGAGGAGGAGGAGATGAGCGAGGAAGACTACGAAAGTGTTGGCGACGCTGAGGACTCTTATCAAGATTCCTCAGAGGAGGATGAGGAAGTCCAAAAGGAACAGTGTGAGGAAGACTCTGATTGTGTTGGGATTAAGCAAGGAGGTGTCGAGAAGGAGTCCAAACTTGTTGGCGATACAGATGATTCTCTCCAGGAGAATTCAGAGGAGGAGGAGATAAGCGAGGAAGACTACGAAAGTGTTAGCGACACTGAGGACTCTTATCAAGAATCCTCAGAGGAGCAAGAGGAGGTAAAGATAGAGCGGGTGATTGACAAGCAAGAGTCTAAATCTGTCAGGCACCCGGAGGAGTCTTACCAGGATTCCTCCGAGTGGGAAGATGAAGACTCTGAAGTCGTTGCCACTGCGGAGGATTCTCACCAGGAGGAAGAGGATACATTTAAGCGAGTGATCGTAAGGGAAGAGTCTGAATGTGTTGGCGATGCGGAGGAATCGTTCCAGGATTTTTTTGAGAAGGGAGAAAAGTTAGACACGAGTGAAGAAGACTCTGAAACCTGTGGCGATGCAGTCGAGTCTTACCGGGAGAAAGAAGGGAAGATTAAGCCACCGATTTGCAAGAAAGTGTCCAAAGCTGTCGTGGATGCAGAGGACTCTTTCCACGAGACTTCAGACGAGGAAGATTCTGACACCTTTAGCGATATTGAGAACTCCTACCATGAGACTTCAGAGGAGGAAGAAGACCAGATAAACCAAAGGATCGGCAAGAAGGACTCCAGACCTGTTGACGATACAGAAGACTCTCACCATGAAGCGTCGGGGGATAATAAGGTAGAGATTGCCGATGCTGAGGACTCGCTTCACGTGGCTTCGGAGGGGAAAAAGCCAGAACTGAACAATCAAGGCAATGTCCATCGGGAGAGTTTTTATGGTGGAAGTGACGAGGATGATGAGGATGAAGAAAGTTGTTCCTCTGATAGTCCAGCTCCAAGTCTCATGACCTCTGATTACGGCACCTACAGACCGGAGGATCAGGAGGGAGTAGAGTTCAGAGACGACCAAACGATCGCAGAGTTCGATCAGGACAGTCGGGGAGATCTGTCCGAGGTGAGAGGCGAGGAAGAGGACGGAGAGTTTGATATCGAACCCACCAACGAAGAAGACATCAAGACTCATCCACCGAGTGTGTTAGCGGACATCAAGACAGAAGCTAACGTTGGGAATAATGGCGATTTTCAAAAAGAAGTGGACGTGAAACTAGACGGAGATGAAGCCCAGAAATATGAAGATTATCGACATGCGGCGATTGACAATGACGTGACAAAATCAGAGGAACAACGTTACAACACTGTAGATGGAGACCGATTGGATGGGAATACAATGAGAAATGGAAGTGAGGATGATGATGATGCAGAGAAACAAAGTGAAAGGCTAGAAGAGGAAGGGCAGGACGTTACGGAAGAGTCGGATGATCTGGAAGAGTCTTCTAGCAACAAAGACATCAAGTTTATCGACTCTAAAGTGGATTTCAGCCGGATGACGTATGACGAGATGTGTGCGGAGTGGGAGGGAAACCTCAGACACACGAGGGGTAAAGGGAAACCTGTTAATACACATCAATGCAATCTGGCTGCTTATCTGAAACATTGTGAAAATCATTTCGTTCAAATTGAAGTCTGAACAACAATCAATGGGGAGGGGATTATCGTCAAAGTCCAATTCATAATTTTATTTTGTCTTGCTACAGTGCGTATTTTACAGATTTAGGAAAACATCATATTTTTGGTAGAAATCAAATGCAATTAATATTTTAAAATGATACGTTTTTTAATATCACATAATATAGCAATTGCATTATTAGTCTAAATAATTGCTATGATAGAATTTCCTATAAAACATACTATACTGTGACGTTTCATTTCTTTACTAATATTATACAATGACTTTTTTAATAGATTTGTTTTATATCAAGTGATAAAATAGGAAACTCTGGGATTATAAATACACCTTAACGTCAAGGGATAAGAATCGACTTGCATTTTCACATCCCTTTTAACTTAAAATAACAATGTCTACAAAGATGTGTCCGTCAAATGATATTATCTTACTTCAAACTAATGATTCGGGTCTGTTTGATTCAGAAAATGTTACGAGAAAGTTAACAGGCGAGTAACTCTAACTAAAATCAAGACGAGTTTAATTATTAAGCTCATTTCCCTTTAGGATAAGTCATAGAAAAGTCATTTAGCTAATGTCGAAGGTACAGTTTCTGTCTCAATATTCTGTCTCAAGAAAACTACATTTGTTTCGTCCCCTTGGCGATGTAATGGTTAAAGGACATCCAAAACAAAGCCAGTGAATCCTGCTGACGATATTCAAATGTTCCGTTTGTTTTCAGACGCAGCGAGCTTCCTGGAGGAGCGTCTGGCCGATCTGCGTTTATCACCGTCGGCTCAGAGAGACTTTGAGACGGAGTACGAAGACGGTCAGAGCGAAACTCAGAGCTCAGACATAGAGGAAGGCTCTCTGAGTGCCTTCGAATCCTACATCAGAGGCATGGTGGGTAATGTAGTCTCCCAGAATCACATGGCAAACAAGGCCTGGTAAAAACGTCTTAATTTGTCCCTAAATGTGACTTTATTGTGGTTTGTTTTTGCGCAGACTCGGGCTAAAAGTGACGGTGACCTCAGACCCAAACCCAAATCCTGTAAGCCGACAGAAACACAACGTACCAATTCATATTTATGTTTTAATGACTGTTTTATAATTGATCGTATGTTGGGATGTTTCAGTCATCAGACCAGTGATGAGTCAGCAAACTATAAAGAAGACGGACCCGGTAGCCAAGTGAGTTTTACACATGATAAAATACACATATATCCGTTTGGAAATAGCAATATCGGTCAGAATATTCTCAATTTACTTTGTTTATGGATTACACAAGATACTAAAGGGATTACACAAAATACTTAACACATCCACGAGATACTAAAGGGATTACACAAGATACTAAAGGGATTACACAAGATACTTAACACATCCACGAGATACTAAAGGGATTACACAAGATACTAAAGGGATTACACAAGATACTTAACACATCCACGAGATACTAAAGGGATTACACAAGATACTAAAGGGATTACACAAGATACTAAAGGGATTACACAAGATACTTAACTCATCCACGAGATACTAAAGGGATTACACAAGATACTTAACTCATCCACGAGATACTAAAGGGATTACACAAGATACTTAACTCATCCACGAGATACTAAGGCATGCTCTATGGCTGTTGGACTCATGTTGGTCTCATAGTTGACTCACTGACTCTCTCCTCTGCAGGTACTTCCAGTATAAGCAGCTCTGGGAAATGTTCAAGCTTCCAGGAGAGAGCGACAGGAGAGCCATCCGCATGGAGATAAAGGTATGAAGAATATCTCAGAAAGTTACCAAATATTTACTTTCAGTGTCCTTTAACAAATACATACTTTTCCAAACTCAAATATTTCCTTTCTGTTTTTCTTGGTCAAGTTTTTACATGTTTTATTTGTTAGAACTGTTGGCTGTCTAGTAATTGTTACACAAGGAGCCACAGTGAAGTTTATTAATAATATCTTTATAGTACTAATTCCACTTGTACTTGATTATTTCCATTGTATGTAACTTAATCCTTGTTCTACTCCACTTCATATATTGTATACATATTGTACTTTATACTCTACGGCGGAGTATTAGGGCCACACTTAGAAGAAAAGAGAATAAAGTCGTAATAATACGAGAATAAAGTCGTAGTTTCACAAGTGACTTGAGAAGCGGACTTGGAGGAGATGGCTGGTTCTGGCCGACTACATTACATTACATTGCATTTAGCCGACGCTTTTATCCACAGCGACTTACAATAAGTGCGTTCGACCAGGAAGATCCAAACTTGAAGAAAACAGAATCATATAAGTACATCAGGTTTCATAGAGCCAAACATTTCAAGTGCTACTCAACTGGCTTTAGATAAGCCAGTCCTTTGTTAGTATATAAGTGCTCTGTTAGTATATAAGTCCTTTGTTAGTATATAAGTGCTTTGTTAGTATATAAGTCCTTTGTTAGTATATAAGTGCTTTGTTAGTATATAAGTGCTTTGTTAGTATATAAGTGCTTTGTTAGTATATAAGTGCTTTGTTAGTATATAAGTCCTTTGTTAGTATATAAGTCCTTTGTTAGTATATAAGTGCTTTGTTAGTATATAAGTGCTTTGTTAGTATATAAGTGCTTGTTAGTATATAAGTCCTTTGTTAGTATATAAGTGCTTTGTAGTATATAAGTGCTTTGTTAGTATTAAGTGCTTTGTTAGTATATAAGTCCTTTGTTAGTATATAAGTCCTTTGTTAGTATATAAGTCCTTTGTTAGTATATAAGTGCTTTGTTAGTATATAAGTGCTTTGTTAGTATATAAGTGCTTTGTTAGTATATAAGTCCTTTGTTAGTATATAAGTCCTTTGTTAGTATATAAGTGCTTTGTTAGTATATAAGTGCTTTGTTAGTATATAAGTGCTTTGTTAGTATATAAGTCCTTTGTTAGTATATAAGTGCTTTGTTAGTATATAAGTGCTTTGTTAGTATATAAGTGCTTTGTTAGTATATAAGTCCTTTGTTAGTATATAAGTCCTTTGTTAGTATACAAGTGCTTTGTTAGTATACAAGTGCTTTGTTAGTATACAAGTGCTTTGTTAGTATACAAGTGCTTTGTTAGTATACAAGTGCTTTGTTAGTATACAAGTGCTTTGTTAGTATACAAGTGCTTTGTTAGTATACAAGTGCTTTGTTAGTATACAAGTGCTTTGTTAGTATACAAGTGCTTTGTTAGTATACAAGTGCTTTGTTAGTATACAAGTGCTTTGTTAGTATACAAGTGCTTTGTTAGTATACAAGTGCTTTGTTAGTATACAAGTGCTTTGTTAGTATACAAGTGCTTTGTTAGTATACAAGTGCTTTGTTAGTATACAAGTCCTTTGTTAGTATACAAGTCCTTTGTTAGTATATAAGTCCTTTGTTAATAATTATATCGCTCGAAGTGGAGTCGAAAGAGATGAGTTTTCAGTCTGCGCCGGAAGATGTGTAAGCTATCTGCTGTCCTGATTTCAATGGGGAGCTCATTCCGATTCCACTACAAGGCTATCGTTCGACTCCTCCTGGATCCAAAGCCTTGATTACAAGTGAAACAACAAATCCCCTTTGAACAGCTCGTAGATGTAACCAACGATAGCCTTGTAGTCGGCCAGAACCAGCCTCCTGCAGAAAGAAGACAATCTCCTCCAAGTCCGTTTGGTTCTTTCTTCAAAATAATAGACATAGTTTCTTGCACAACCTTTTCAAAGTTCTAATACTTATGATAATCTGATGCTGATGTGCCCAAAGATTAAGTAGTTAGTTATTTGAGAAACCTAAACTAAAGTAGGGCTACTGCTTCACAAGATCCACATTCCTCATTTTATTGCAGGGCGCTGCTGTTGTCTCCTTCTCAAGTCACTTCTGAAACTACGACTTTAATCTCGTAATTATGACTTTATTCTCGTAACATTACGACTTTATTCTCGTAACTATGACTTTATTCTCGTAACATTACGACTTTATTCTCGTAACATTACGACTTTATTCTCGTAACTATGACTTTATTCTCGTATTATTACGACTTTATTATAGAAATCTCTGTTCTTCTTTTTTAAGTGTGGCCCTAATACTCCACTACATTTATCTGACAGATGAAATTACTTTTCAGGTTTAAAAAATGATATCCCTCTCCAGTGTAGGTTAATTTACTGAAGGGCAACGTGTTCCCACACTTTAACTAAATACACTTTGAAAAACCCTCTCTAGGTGGAGATCGCATTGTTGACTTTGTAGACATAAGAGCTTCTCACAGGACAAAGCTACACACATATGATGTAGAATATGATGCACGGCTGTAGATTGAAATACCCAGACACTGAACACTCCTGCTACAAATCACTTGTTTATTCACGAAGCTTTCCCATGTTTTGCTTTCAGGAGCAACTTGCATACCAACCTCCAGTGGTGAGTATTTCCTCAAACATTCTCTATAAAGCTGCTCAAGGAAAACAAAGTTGAGCCAAAATGAGTTGTCAAAGGCTGGCCTGTAGTCTCTGACTGCTATATGGTGTAGGTCAGGGGGGGGTCTAACTGAAATACACAGTGGGCCAACATTAAAAGAAATGGGTACTAGTGGAGGGCCGGACTGGTTCAATGTTTATTGCAAAACTTATTGAAATGAACTTATTGCACATATTAAACCTGGAACTAACAAAGCTTAAATGATTGCCTATAAAAACAACATTAAATAATCAGTCGCATTCATTTCTCATGGCTCTATCTGCAGCTTTTCCAGAGTCATTTCTTACGAGTACATTTTCCCACAGGCCAACAACAGCTTCAACAAAACTATTTCCCTCAAAGAGAAAAACAAACCTGCCCTGTTGTCGTGAGAGAGAAAGTGCACAAGGAAGCATCCATTAAACTCAGTGTGCTGCTCTGTGATGCTAGTTCAGATACTTGGCATCTCATCTTGGGTGCAAGGTCATCAATGTTTGGGGTCAGGCTCTGAGCTGAGGAGACCCTCAGGATGGAGGGAAGTGTGCGTGCAATATACTGGAGGGCCAGATCTAATAGGAATTAGAAATTATCCTGCGGGCCGAAATTAAATCCACCACGGGCCTGATTTGGCCCCCGGGCCTCGAGTTTGACACATGTGATGTAGGACATTTGTTGTTGAATGTTGCTATGTGGCAATGAAAACATTTCAAATGTAGCCTACTGTATGTAACTACAGCAATACGTGTTATATACTGTGATCAGCTTTATCGAACCTCAAATCAAATACACTAGATATACATAGATCAGTTTAGATCGATTGTCTTCCCTGGACTGGAATATTTCAGAATGGATCCCCATGAATGTAAAACTAAACTTGTTGTTGTGTTGCAGCCTAAACCTCGGAGGGTTTTTGTTCCGAACTCCTACGTGGTGCCGACGGAGAAGAAGCGCTCGGCTCTGCGATGGGAGATCAGAAGCGATTTAGCCAACGGGCTTCTTCCTCACAGATTCAGCTACAGATGAAACGCCTGATGCTTTTTCAATACAACTTTTTTTATTACAATTGGCATTATTTATTGTTTTTGTGTGACATAATAAACACATGAAGAAAACATGAATCTGTTGATGTGGGGTCTCATGGGAGGTCAGAGTACGGCAGGGCGAACGGGTACAGGGACGTGAAGCGCTCGTCGTGCCAGAGCAGCTTCTCCTCCAGGAACCTGACGGTGTTCAGAGTCAGGACGAGGGCTTC
Organism: Gymnodraco acuticeps; assembly: GCF_902827175.1. NCBI lineage: Eukaryota > Metazoa > Chordata > Actinopteri > Perciformes > Bathydraconidae > Gymnodraco > Gymnodraco acuticeps. The sequence continues at coordinate 164,318 of NW_022991932.1, forward strand.
GTGCTTCAGCATGCTGTGCACGTTCAGACCTGAGGAACACAAAACACCTGCTGGTTTAGTTGTTTACAGCAGGGGTGTCCAAACTACGGCCCGGGGACCAAATGCGGCCGACGGACCATTTTGAATCGGCCCTTAGCAAATTCTAAAAGTATAATGGAATATGGAAATGAAACTTGTGCTTGTATTGTACTTCTTAAATATAATCGTAGAAATATATTACACAGTAGTATTCATGTGTGAATAAGAGCCCACTTTTCAAATATAGTCAGTCAATTCAAGTTGGAAACATTTTTTATCTTAGTTGATAAGAAAAAAGCCCAATGACTTATTTACAAGCTTGAAATAAACCCTTCATATTTGTCCTTCTTATAATCTGAGGCTTCTGTTTTAAGGGATGAGCTGCCAACACTCACAAGCATCATTTTTACTCGACTACTAGTAGAGACTATTACATATGAATACATCCAATGCCACAGATGTAGGAAAGCTTATTTGAATCTTTTATAATGACCGTTTACTTTTAAGTGGAACTTCTTTCAAAGCAAATGTTTCCTTGTTGAAGTCTTGTTTTCAAAGCCAACAGTCGGTGGGCATCACACAGACATCCATATGCTTTCTGGCATCTATTGGCTGATATGTCTTCAGATCAAACGTCCAGCAACTACTCTCAGACTTCAGCTCCATGCAAGAAAGCTTGACGGCTATAAAAGTGAGTTGTATCGCCTTTTTAATAATGCTGCGTGATAACTTACCCATAGCAGGAATAATGTTCACGGTCTTCAGGTTAGCTGTCGCCTGGAGGATGTTCTCGGAGAACTCTTCACCTCTGAAAGAGAACCGGAGGGTCAGCGATGCACGACCACTCAAATAACTGTTTTAAAGATGGAGATACTCACACATCTACGATCAACACGGACTCCCCCCAGTGTTTGTGTTTGATGAGGTCCAGCAGGTACTGAGGGTCGGGGGAGGGGAGGTCCAGAGAGTCCACCACGTACAGGTAGTCCTGCAAACATAGATATACACAAGTTCAACATGAGGGCAACGCTGCAAAGACAAAAGCTGAAAATATTAGAAACAATAATCATCTGTTTTGTTGTATTTTGTCATCTCTTGCAAACAATACTTACATTTTTAAGGATCTGCAGGTTGATGGATAACAATTATTATTATAAAAAGTAGTTTTAAAAAACATATCTATGGAAATGACATGTTTTTATTGACATACTATACTATTTTTTCAGAAAAACACAAATTATATTTTTTGACATTTTATCATCAGTCATTATTTGTGTTTATTCAATCTAAAAAACAGTGCTTTAAATAACATCAGCATGTAATTACTGTGCTTTCAGTTCATCTGTAATTTGGAAAATGATTATATTGGAAATGCACAGAACAAAAAGTTGAAAACCAATCATTCAGAAAACAAATTCAAAACAAGAACGTGTTGGTATAGAACATTTCACAGCATAGTATGCCATTATAATTCAATAATAAATGTCACAATACTGTTGAACACATTTTCCTCACCTGAGCCATCTTGGAGCTCAGAGCCACTTTGAGTCCCTGCACTCGGACCTTCATGGGCAGCATGTAGTAATAACTGGTGGGGCCTCGGGGTCCGTTAGCCACGCCGCCTGAAGAGAAACACACAACCATCAGACTCAGGTGTTCATCTCTAAAGGCAACGGATCAGACTGTTGTTTCTCTGAGGTAAAGTTCTTCAGGAGAGCGCTGTGTTTCAGGAGAGTCCTCTCCTGCTGATGTTCAGGTGTATATCAGTATGTAGTGTCTCTACTTTAAAGAGTCCTCTCCTGCTGATGTTCAGGTGTATATCAGTATGTAGTGTCTCTACTTTAAAGAGTCCTCTCCTGCTGATGTTCAGGTGTATATCAGTATGTAGTGTCTCTACTTTAAAGAGTCCTCTCCTGCTGATGTTCAGGTGTATATCAGTATGTAGTGTCTCTACTTTAAAGAGTCCTCTCCTGCTGATGTTCAGGTGTATATCAGTATGTAGTGTCTCTACTTTAAAGAGTCCTCTCCTGCTGGTGTTCAGGTGTATATCAGTATGTAGTGTCTCTACTTTAAAGAGTCCTCTCCTGCTGATGTTCAGGTGTATATCAGTATGTAGTGTCTCTACTTTAAAGAGTCCTCTCCTGCTGATGTTCAGGTGTATATCAGTATGTAGTGTCTCTACTTTAAAGAGTCCTCTCCTGCTGATGTTCAGGTGTATATCAGTATGTAGTGTCTCTACTTTAAAGAGTCCTCTCCTGCTGGTGTTCAGGTGTATATCAGTATGTAGTGTCTCTACTTTAAAGAGTCCTCTCCTGCTGATGTTCAGGTGTATATCAGTATGTAGTGTCTCTACTTTAAAGAGTCCTCTCCTGCTGATGTTCAGGTGTATATCAGTATGTAGTGTCTCTACTTTAAAGAGTCCTCTCCTGCTGGTGTTCAGGTGTATATCAGTATGTAGTGTCTCTACTTTAAAGAGTCCTCTCCTGCTGATGTTCAGGTGTATATCAGTATGTAGTGTCTCTACTTTAAAGAGTCCTCTCCTGCTGATGTTCAGGTGTATATCAGTATGTAGTGTCTCTACTTTAAAGAGTCCTCTCCTGCTGGTGTTCAGGTGTATATCAGTATGTAGTGTCTCTACTTTAAAGAGTCCTCTCCTGCTGATGTTCAGGTGTATATCAGTATGTAGTGTCTCTACTTTAAAGAGTCCTCTCCTGCTGATGTTCAGGTGTATATCAGTATGTAGTGTCTCTACTTTAAAGAGTCCTCTCCTGCTGATGTTCAGGTGTATATCAGTATGTAGTGTCTCTACTTTAAAGAGTCCTCTCCTGCTGGTGTTCAGGTGTATATCAGTATGTAGTGTCTCTACTTTAAAGAGTCCTCTCCTGCTGATGTTCAGGTGTATATCAGTATGTAGTGTCTCTACTTTAAAGAGTCCTCTCCTGCTGATGTTCAGGTGTATATCAGTATGTAGTGTCTCTACTTTAAAGAGTCCTCTCCTGCTGGTGTTCAGGTGTATATCAGTATGTAGTGTCTCTACTTTAAAGAGTCCTCTCCTGCTGATGTTCAGGTGTATATCAGTATGTAGTGTCTCTACTTTAAAGAGTCCTCTCCTGCTGATGTTCAGGTGTATATCAGTATGTAGTGTCTCTACTTTAAAGAGTCCTCTCCTGCTGATGTTCAGGTGTATATCAGTATGTAGTGTCTCTACTTTAAAGAGTCCTCTCCTGCTGATGTTCAGGTGTATATCAGTATGTAGTGTCTCTACTTTAAAGAGTCCTCTCCTGCTGATGTTCAGGTGTATATCAGTATGTAGTGTCTCTACTTTAAAGAGTCCTCTCCTGCTGATGTTCAGGTGTATATCAGTATGTAGTGTCTCTACTTTAAAGAGTCCTCTCCTGCTGATGTTCAGGTGTATATCAGTATGTAGTGTCTCTACTTTAAAGAGTCCTCTCCTGCTGATGTTCAGGTGTATATCAGTATGTAGTGTCTCTACTTTAAAGAGTCCTCTCCTGCTGATGTTCAGGTGTATATCAGTATGTAGTGTCTCTACTTTAAAGAGTCCTCTCCTGCTGATGTTCAGGTGTATATCAGTATGTAGTGTCTCTACTTTAAAGAGTCCTCTCCTGCTGATGTTCAGGTGTATATCAGTATGTAGTGTCTCTACTTTAAAGAGTCCTCTCCTGCTGATGTTCAGGTGTATATCAGTATGTAGTGTCTCTACTTTAAAGAGTCCTCTCCTGCTGATGTTCAGGTGTATATCAGTATGTAGTGTCTCTACTTTAAAGAGTCCTCTCCTGCTGATGTTCAGGTGTATATCAGTATGTAGTGTCTCTACTTTAAAGAGTCCTCTCCTGCTGATGTTCAGGTGTATATCAGTATGTAGTGTCTCTACTTTAAAGAGTCCTCTCCTGCTGATGTTCAGGTGTATATCAGTATGTAGTGTCTCTACTTAAAGAGTCCTCTCCTGCTGATGTTCAGGTGTATATCAGTATGTAGTGTCTCTACTTTAAAGAGTCCTCTCCTGCTGATGTTCAGGTGTATATCAGTATGTAGTGTCTCTACTTTAAAGAGTCCTCTCCTGCTGATGTTCAGGTGTATATCAGTATGTAGTGTCTCTACTTTAAAGAGTCCTCTCCTGCTGATGTTCAGGTGTATATCAGTATGTAGTGTCTCTACTTTAAAGAGTCCTCTCCTGCTGATGTTCAGGTGTATATCAGTATGTAGTGTCTCTACTTTAAAGAGTCCTCTCCTGCTGATGTTCAGGTGTATATCAGCATGTAGTGTCTCTACTTTAAAGAGTCCTCTCCAGCTGATGTTCAGGTGTATATCAGTATGTAGTGTCTCTACTTTAAAGAGTCCTCTCCTGCTGAGTGTTCAGGTGTATATCAGTATGTAGTGTCTCTACTTTAAAGAGTCCTCTCCTGCTGATGTTCAGGTGTATATCAGTATGTAGTGTCTCTACTTTAAAGAGTCCTCTCCTGCTGATGTTCAGGTGTATATCAGTATGTAGTGTCTCTACTTTAAAGAGTCCTCTCCTGCTGATGTTCAGGTGTATATCAGTATGTAGTGTCTCTACTTTAAAGAGTCCTCTCCTGCTGATGTTCAGGTGTATATCAGTATGTAGTGTCTCTACTTTAAAGAGTCCTCTCCTGCTGATGTTCAGGTGTATATCAGTATGTAGTGTCTCTACTTTAAAGAGTCCTCTCCTGCTGATGTTCAGGTGTATATCAGTATGTAGTGTCTCTACTTTAAAGAGTCCTCTCCTGCTGATGTTCAGGTGTATATCAGTATGTAGTGTCTCTACTTTAAAGAGTCCTCTCCTGCTGATGTTCAGGTGTATATCAGTATGTAGTGTCTCTACTTTAAAGAGTCCTCTCCTGCTGATGTTCAGGTGTATATCAGTATGTAGTGTCTCTACTTTAAAGAGTCCTCTCCTGCTGATGTTCAGGTGTATATCAGTATGTAGTGTCTCTACTTTAAAGAGTCCTCTCCTGCTGATGTTCAGGTGTATATCAGTATGTAGTGTCTCTACTTTAAAGAGTCCTCTCCTGCTGATGTTCAGGTGTATATCAGTATGTAGTGTCTCTACTTTAAAGAGTCCTCTCCTGCTGATGTTCAGGTGTATATCAGTATGTAGTGTCTCTACTTTAAAGAGTCCTCTCCTGCTGATGTTCAGGTGTATATCAGTATGTAGTGTCTCTACTTTAAAGAGTCCTCTCCTGCTGATGTTCAGGTGTATATCAGTATGTAGTGTCTCTACTTTAAAAGAGTCCTCTCCTGCTGATGTTCAGGTGTATATCAGTATGTAGTGTCTCTACTTTAAAGAGTCCTCTCCTGCTGATGTTCAGGTGTATATCAGTATGTAGTGTCTCTACTTTAAAGAGTCCTCTCCTGCTGATGTTCAGGTGTATATCAGTATGTAGTGTCTCTACTTTAAAGAGTCCTCTCCTGCTGATGTTCAGGTGTATATCAGTATGTAGTGTCTCTACTTTAAAGAGTCCTCTCCTGCTGATGTTCAGGTGTATATCAGTATGTAGTGTCTCTACTTTAAAGAGTCCTCTCCTGCTGATGTTCAGGTGTATATCAGTATGTAGTGTCTCTACTTTAAAGAGTCCTCTCCTGCTGATGTTCAGGTGTATATCAGTATGTAGTGTCTCTACTTTAAAGAGTCCTCTCCTGCTGATGTTCAGGTGTATATCAGTATGTAGTGTCTCTACTTTAAAGAGTCCTCTCCTGCTGATGTTCAGGTGTATATCAGTATGTAGTGTCTCTACTTTAAAGAGTCCTCTCCTGCTGATGTTCAGGTGTATATCAGTATGTAGTGTCTCTACTTTAAAGAGTCCTCTCCTGCTGATGTTCAGGTGTATATCAGTATGTAGTGTCTCTACTTTAAAGAGTCCTCTCCTGCTGATGTTCAGGTGTATATCAGTATGTAGTGTCTCTACTTTAAAGAGTCCTCTCCTGCTGATGTTCAGGTGTATATCAGTATGTAGTGTCTCTACTTTAAAGAGTCCTCTCCTGCTGATGTTCAGGTGTATATCAGTATGTAGTGTCTCTACTTTAAAGAGTCCTCTCCTGCTGATGTTCAGGTGTATATCAGTATGTAGTGTCTCTACTTTAAAGAGTCCCTCTCCTGCTGATGTTCAGGTGTATATCAGTATGTAGTGTCTCTACTTTAAAGAGTCCTCTCCTGCTGGATGTTCAGGTGTATATCAGTATGTAGTGTCTCTACTTTAAAGAGTCCTCTCCTGCTGATGTTCAGGTGTATATCAGTATGTAGTGTCTCTACTTTAAAGAGTCCTCTCCTGCTGGATGTTCAGGTGTATATCAGTATGTAGTGTCTCTACTTTAAAGAGTCCTCTCCTGCTGGATGTTCAGGTGTATATCAGTATGTAGTGTCTCTACTTTAAAGAGTCCTCTCCTGCTGATGTTCAGGTGTATATCAGTATGTAGTGTCTCTACTTTAAAGAGTCCTCTCCTGCTGATGTTCAGGTGTATATCAGTATGTAGTGTCTCTACTTTAAAGAGTCCTCTCCTGCTGATGTTCAGGTGTATATCAGTATGTAGTGTCCTCTACTTTAAAGAGTCCTCTCCTGCTGATGTTCAGGTGTATATCAGTATGTAGTGTCTCTACTTTAAAGAGTCCTCTCCTGCTGATGTTCAGGTGTATATCAGTATGTAGTGTCTCTACTTTAAAGAGTCCTCTCCTGCTGATGTTCAGGTGTATATCAGTATGTAGTGTCTCTACTTTAAAGAGTCCTCTCCTGCTGATGTTCAGGTGTATATCAGTATGTAGTGTCTCTACTTTAAGAGTCCTCTCCTGCTGATGTTCAGGTGTATATCAGTATGTAGTGTCTCTACTTTAAAGAGTCCTCTCCTGCTGATGTTCAGGTGTATATCAGTATGTAGTGTCTCTACTTTAAAGAGTCCTCTCCTGCTGATGTTCAGGTGTATATCAGTATGTAGTGTCTCTACTTTAAAGAGTCCTCTCCTGCTGATGTTCAGGTGTATATCAGTATGTAGTGTCTCTACTTTAAAGAGTCCTCTCCTGCTGATGTTCAGGTGTATATCAGTATGTAGTGTCTCTACTTTAAAAGAGTCCTCTCCTGCTGATGTTCAGGTGTATATCAGTATGTAGTGTCTCTACTTTAAAGAGTCCTCTTCCTGCTGAGGTTCAGGTGTATATCAGTATGTAGTGTCTCTACTTTAAAGAGTCCTCTCCTGCTGATGTTCAGGTGTATATCAGATGTAGTGTCCTCTACTTTAAAGAGTCCTCTCCTGCTGATGTTCAGGTGTATATCAGTATGTAGTGTCTTCTTAACCTTTAAAGAGTCCTTCTCCTGATGATGTCAGGTGTATATCAGTATGTAGTGTCTCTACTTTAAAGAGTCCTCTCCTGCTGATGTTCAGGTGTATATCAGTATGTAGTGTCTCTACTTAAAGAGTCCTCTCCTGCTGATGTTCAGGTGCTATTATCAGTATGTAGTGTCTCTACTTTAAAGGAGTCCTCTCCTGCTGATGTCAGGTGGTATATCAGTATGTAGTGTCTCTACTTTAAAGAGTCCTCTCTGCTGATGTTCAGGTGTATATCAGTATGTAGTGTCTCTACTTTAAAGAGTCTCTCCTGCTGATGTTCAGGTGTATATCAGTATGTAGTGTCTCTACTTTAAAGAGTCCTCTCCTGCTGATGTTCAGGTGTATATCAGTATGTAGTGTCTCTACTTTAAAGAGTCCTCCTCCTGCTGATGTTAAGGTGTATATCAGTATGTGAATGTCCTCTACTTTAAGAGTCCTCTCCTGCTGATGTTCAGGTGTATATCAGTATGTAGTGTCTCTACTTTAAAGAGTCCTCTCCTGCTGATGTTTCAGGTGTATGTATCAGTATGTAGTGTCTCTACTTTAAAGAGTCCTCTCCTGCTGATGTTCAGGTGTATATCAGTATGTAGTGTCTCTACTTTAAAGAGTCCTCTCCTGCTGATGTTCAGGTGTATATCAGTATGTAGTGTCTCTACTTTAAAGAGTCCTCTCCTGCTGATGTTCAGGTGTATATCAGTATGTAGTGTCTCTACTTTAAAGAGTCCTCTCCTGCTGGATGTTCAGGTGTATATCAGTATGTAGTGTCTCTACTTTAAAGAGTCCTCTCCTGCTGATGTTCAGGTGTATATCAGTATGTAGTGTCTCTACTTTAAAGAGTCCTCTCCTGCTGATGTTCAGGTGTATATCAGTATGTAGTGTCTCTACTTTAAAGAGTCCTCTCCTGCTGATGTTCAGGTGTATATCAGTATGTAGTGTCTCTACTTTAAAGAGTCCTCTCCTGCTGGTGTTCAGGTGTATATCAGTATGTAGTGTCTCTACTTTAAAGAGTCCTCTCCTGCTGATGTTCAGGTGTATATCAGTATGTAGTGTCTCTACTTTAAAGAGTCCTCTCCTGCTGATGTTCAGGTGTATATCAGTATGTAGTGTCTCTACTTTAAAGAGTCCTCTCCTGCTGGTGTTCAGGTGTATATCAGTATGTAGTGTCTCTACTTTAAAGAGTCCTCTCCTGCTGATGTTCAGGTGTATATCAGTATGTAGTGTCTCTACTTTAAAGAGTCCTCTCCTGCTGGTGTTCAGGTGTATATCAGTATGTAGTGTCTCTACTTTAAAGAGTCCTCTCCTGCTGGTGTTCAGGTGTATATCAGTATGTAGTGTCTCTACTTTAAAGAGTCCTCTCCTGCTGATGTTCAGGTGTATATCAGTATGTAGTGTCTCTACTTTAAAGAGTCCTCTCCTGCTGATGTTCAGGTGTATATCAGTATGTAGTGTCTCTACTTTAAAGAGTCCTCTCCTGCTGGATGTTCAGGTGTATATCAGTATGTAGTGTCTCTACTTTAAAGAGTCCTCTCCTGCTGATGTTCAGGTGTATATCAGTATGTAGTGTCTCTACTTTAAAGAGTCCTCTCCTGCTGGTGTTCAGGTGTATATCAGTATGTAGTGTCTCTACTTTAAAGAGTCCTCTCCTGCTGATGTTCAGGTGTATATCAGTATGTAGTGTCTCTACTTTAAAGAGTCCTCTCCTGCTGATGTTCAGGTGTATATCAGCATGTAGTGTCTCTACTTTAAAGAGTCCTCTCCTGCTGATGTTCAGGTGTATATCAGTATGTAGTGTCTCTACTTTAAAGAGTCCTCTCCTGCTGATGTTCAGGTGTATATCAGTATGTAGTGTCTCTACTTTAAAGAGTCCTCTCCTGCTGATGTTCAGGTGTATATCAGTATGTAGTGTCTCTACTTTAAAGAGTCCTCTCCTGCTGATGTTCAGGTGTATATCAGTATGTAGTGTCTCTACTTTAAAGAGTCCTCTCCTGCTGGTGTTCAGGTGTATATCAGTATGTAGTGTCTCTACTTTAAAGAGTCCTCTCCTGCTGATGTTCAGGTGTATATCAAGTATGTAGTGTCTCTACTTTAAAGAGTCCTCTCCTGCTGATGTTCAGGTGTATATCAGTATGTAGTGTCTCTACTTTAAAGAGTCCTCTCCTGCTGATGTTCAGGTGTATATCAGTATGTAGTGTCTCTACTTTAAAGAGTCCTCTCCTGCTGGTGTTCAGGTGTATATCAGTATGTAGTGTCTCTACTTTAAAGAGTCCTCTCCTGCTGATGTTCAGGTGTATATCAGTATGTAGTGTCTCTACTTTAAAGAGTCCTCTCCTGCTGATGTTCAGGTGTATATCAGTATGTAGTGTCTCTACTTTAAAGAGTCCTCTCCTGCTGGATGTTCAGGTGTATATCAGTATGTAGTGTCTCTACTTTAAAGAGTCCTCTCCTGCTGATGTTCAGGTGTATATCAGTATGTAGTGTCTCTACTTTAAAGAGTCCTCTCCTGCTGGTGTTCAGGTGTATATCAGTATGTAGTGTCTCTACTTTAAAGAGTCCTCTCCTGCTGGATGTTCAGGTGTATATCAGTATGTAGTGTCTCTACTTTAAAGAGTCCTCTCCTGCTGATGTTCAGGTGTATATCAGTATGTAGTGTCTCTACTTTAAAGAGTCCTCTCCTGCTGATGTTCAGGTGTATATCAGTATGTAGTGTCTCTACTTTAAAGAGTCCTCTCCTGCTGATGTTCAGGTGTATATCAGTATGTAGTGTCTCTACTTTAAAGAGTCCTCTCCTGCTGTGTTCAGGTGTATATCAGTATGTAGTGTCTCTACTTTAAAGAGTCCTCTCCTGCTGATGTTCAGGTGTATATCAGTATGTAGTGTCTCTACTTTAAAGAGTCCTCTCCTGCTGATGTTCAGGTGTATATCAGTATGTAGTGTCTCTACTTTAAAGAGTCCTCTCCTGCTGATGTTCAGGTGTATATCAGTATGTAGTGTCTCTACTTTAAAGAGTCCTCTCCTGCTGATGTTCAGGTGTATATCAGTATGTAGTGTCTCTACTTTAAAGAGTCCTCTCCTGCTGATGTTCAGGTGTATATCAGTATGTAGTGTCTCTACTTTAAAGAGTCCTCTCCTGCTGATGTTCAGGTGTATATCAGTATGTAGTGTCTCTACTTTAAAGAGTCCTCTCCTGCTGATGTTCAGGTGTATATCAGTATGTAGTGTCTCTACTTTAAAGAGTCCTCTCCTGCTGATGTTCAGTGTATATCAGTATGTAGTGTCTCTACTTTAAAGAGTCCTCTCCTGCTGATGTTCAGGTGTATATCAGTATGTAGTGTCTCTACTTTAAAGAGTCCTCTCCTGCTGATGTTCAGGTGTATATCAGTATGTAGTGTCTCTACTTTAAAGAGTCCTCTCCTGCTGATGTTCAGGTGTATATCAGTATGTAGTGTCTCTACTTTAAAGAGTCCTCTCCTGCTGATGTTCAGGTGTATATCAGTATGTAGTGTCTCTACTTTAAAGAGTCCTCTCCTGCTGATGTTCAGGTGTATATCAGTATGTAGTGTCTCTACTTTAAAGAGTCCTCTCCTGCTGGATGTTCAGGTGTATATCAGTATGTAGTGTCTCTACTTTAAAGAGTCCTCTCCTGCTGGATGTTCAGGTGTATATCAGTATGTAGTGTCTCTACTTTAAAGAGTCCTCTCCTGCTGATGTTCAGGTGTATATCAGTATGTAGTGTCTCTACTTTAAAGAGTCCTCTCCTGCTGATGTTCAGGTGTATATCAGTATGTAGTGTCTCTACTTTAAAGAGTCCTCTCCTGCTGATGTTCAGGTGTATATCAGTATGTAGTGTCTCTACTTTAAAGAGTCCTCTCCTGCTGATGTTCAGGTGTATATCAGTATGTAGTGTCTCTACTTTAAAGAGTCCTCTCCTGCTGATGTTCAGGTGTATATCAGTATGTAGTGTCTCTACTTTAAAGAGTCCTCTCCTGCTGATGTTCAGGTGTATATCAGTATGTAGTGTCTCTACTTTAAAGAGTCCTCTCCTGCTGATGTTCAGGTGTATATCAGTATGTAGTGTCTCTACTTTAAAGAGTCCTCTCCTGCTGATGTTCAGGTGTATATCAGTATGTAGTGTCTCTACTTTAAAGAGTCCTCTCCTGCTGATGTTCAGGTGTATATCAGTATGTAGTGCTCTCTACTTTAAAGAGTCCTCTCCTGCTGATGTTCAGGTGTATATCAGTATGTAGTGTCTCTACTTTAAAGAGTCCTCTCCTGCTGATGTTCAGGTGTATATCAGTATGTAGTGTCTCTACTTTAAAGAGTCCTCTCCTGCTGATGTTCAGGTGTATATCAGTATGTAGTGTCTCTACTTTAAAGAGTCCTCTCCTGCTGGATGTTCAGGTGTATATCAGTATGTAGTGTCTCTACTTTAAAGAGTCCTCTCCTGCTGATATTCAGGTGTATATCAGTATGTAGTGTCTCTACTTTAAAGAGTCCTCTCCTGCTGATGTTCAGGTGTATATCAGTATGTAGTGCCTCTACTTTAAAGAGTCCTCTCCTGCTGGTGTTCAGGTGTATATCAGTATGTAGTGTCTCTACTTTAAAGAGTCCTCTCCTGCTGATGTTCAGGTGTATATCAGTATGTAGTGTCTCGACATGTCTCCATGCTTTAATGTTCAAAAAGCTCTTTATTTCTCTCATACTGTCTGTGCTGCAGCAACTCTTTTCACCCTCTGTCTGAAACCAGAGCCCAGTCTGCTCTGATTGGTTAGGTGGCCGGCTCTGTTGTGATTGGTCAACCGCTTAGAGATTTCCCGCCCCTTTAGCCTATCATGTACAATGTGTTGGAGCGCTAGCCAATAGGAGCACGAGTGTTACATAGTGATGTCACCTAAACATGATATGAAGATGTTTGCACAGTATTTGAAAACATTACATATTAGAGCAGATTAATAAATCCAAGACGGTCACCTCCTCTCCATAATGGCGACCGGATGCTTCCATGTCGAGCTCTTCCACTTCCCTTCTGGTTCCACGGCTTCTTTCCTCCGCCTCTGACCTCCCCCCTCACCTTAGTGTGTGCGTGGCTCTGAGGGAACAGAACAGCTGTTAGTGAGAGGCTCTGTGTGAGGTCTGTTCTCATTCAAAATGAACAATCAAAACAAGTGAATCTGTGACTTACGACTCTTTTAAAGTTTTTCTGCCATGTTTCAACCTGATAGAGAATATCGAGCCTGAGGAGAGAAAAACAAACTCAATGTCTGTATAATAATGAAAATCTGTGGAGGACAGTAATAACTAAATGTGTAATGATAAATGACTGTGATAATATGCCTTTTAATTACAATAAAGCGTACAGAGTTCTTTTTACTTGACACAGGAAACTAATGAGGACACATGTCTGACAGGGAACTAAGGGAAGGAGCTGAACATTCCCTCCTGAGGAAACGTTGGATTTCAAAGCCTTTAAAGCAATAATAGGTGAGTTCTACCTGGGATGCACGGCGAAGACGTCGGGGTGGAGCTCAGTGAGACCCAGCGGCTCGGCGTCTAGACGCTCCAGGGTCTCCACCCACGTCTGCAGGGGCCTCAGGTGAGCAGGGACCACAGCATCACACCTGCTGAGGAGAGGGAGGGGCGAGTCTGAGGGGGGGGGGGCGCGCCCTGCAGGAGGAAACAACACCGTCAGAGAAACACATCAACAGAAAGTAGAAAGAAAGTGAGCTCAAAGAAAACTCCTAAAAAGTTAGCGATGATTGAGTCAGAGCGATAAAGACCTCCTAGAAAAGACAATATAAACTTAACTAATGTGCATTTTAAGAAAGAGGGATAGTTTTGGCGAAGACTAAAAGGTACCTGGGTCAGATTAGAATTTCCCAAAGGGGGGTTCGTTTAGCATCAAACACTTGAAATAACTAAAGGAGAAGTTAAGAAAGAAAGTAGAAAGAAAGTGAGGTCAAAGAAAACTATTGATTGAGAGTCAGAGCTCAACATTTCAGATGTGTGTATCTCACACTGCTCTGTGGCTTTTACTCATGTTCCTTTGCTTTTAAATGAGTGTTTTTAAATGTCATTTCATAATATGTTCCTTAATGTCTCATTTTTGCAAAGCACTTTGAATTGCCTTGTGTTGAAAGGTGCTGTATAAATAAACTTGTCTTGCCTTAACACGAGACGCAGACAGTCAATAATAATAAAATGAGATTTAGGAGCAGAGAAATCAGGGTGGTGTCAAGGAGTTTTTCAAGTGTGTGAGTCCTGCAGTTTGCTCGTGCACACAGACAGTCTATTATAACAAGATGAAGCAGAGACATCAGGGTGCTGTGAAGGAGTTCAACTTAAGTGTGTGAGTCCTGCAGTTTGCTTGTGGCTTAAAGATGAAAGGGAAACGTGTGTGCATTTCCTTGTTGTTGTTGTTGTCCTATAATGTGTCTATTATTGTTCCGTTGTTTATACTGTTATTCTAGTGATAGATCACATCCCTCCAGTTGTTAAGTCTTTCCACTGGTTTCCTGTTTGTCAACGAATTGACTTTAAAATACTGCCGCTGGTTTATAAAGCACTGAATGGTTCAGGACCAAAATACATGTCTGGTCTTCTGCTCCATGATGAACCGTCCAGATCTCTCAGGTCGTCTGTGACGGGTCTGCTGAGTCAGATCTTAACATGGAAAGCATGTCACCTACTTTTCTTTACATGCATTTAGTTGTGTAATGTGTTCCTTTTGCACGATGTGTGATCTGAATCTTCTCAGCACTGGCTTATGTGTGCAAATGAGCCATATAAATGACATGTCCTTGCTTTAGAGCTGGGGTGTCAAACTCAATTTCATCACGGACCACATTCGCATAAAGGTTGCACTCAAAGGGCCGGTTGTAACTATATAAATATATAATATATATAAAATAATGTATTATATTACATTATTGCCTCTGAATTGGATTATTATCGGATAGGATAATAACTTAGTAATTAACTACGTCTGAAAGCAGAAGTCCAGGGCAAATAATTGCAAGTCTCTTCAGTGCGCATGTCACAAAACGAGATGCATTGTGGGACATGTAGTTTATGGGCAACCTGCTTCTGTAAAGTGGCATGTAACCGGTATAATAAACTTATTATATTCTTTGCAAGCTCTTGCGGGGCCACATAAAATGAAGTCGCGGGCCGGATTTGGCCCCCGGGCCTTGAGTTTGAGACCCTTGCTTTAGAGAGTAATGGATGTGCTATGTCTATTGGTTAGGGCTGTCCCTGACTATAAATATTCTTAGTAGTTCGTTGTATTCACAGAAGTCTGACTTACTTAGCCTGGCAGGATCCACCAGGTTGGTGGGCAGCAGCAGGTTGGGAGGCAGAGCGCTCTCACTGGAGAACGACGAGGCGAACTGAGGACCAGAAAACTCAGAGTTAGTGACTTTAATAACACACGTACGTAAAAGGCTGATCTGTTAACATTTAGCAGGTAATGTAACCTTCCTATATACATGTTTCACAACAAAGGTAAGACCTCGTGTCAGTCAGCACTTACATCTGAATAAGTATTTAAGACACCAATATATTTGATAAAGTTTGACATAATATTTAATTAACGATAAAATGGAACATTTAATAAGCTGATGCCATATTTAATAAATGCCTTTATAAATAACCTGAATATAAATAATCAAGTGGTTAGTTTACAAAGAAATCTGCAACCATTTAGTTAAGTGATAGATCGGAATCAGAATCAAGTGTTTGGCCAGGTACGTTTAGTGTTTCTCAAACTTTTTCATACCAAGGACACTTAACCAATAAAATAACACTCGCGGACCACCTAACTCCACAAATATCCAAAATCGCATCGTTTTTCTAGAACAGATTACAAATCGCCTGAAAATGGTACAAACAAGTGGCGACATGTGTGATGAAGGTGTTGCGCTGGGCTATATCATGCCATCGAAAGTGAAACTTAACCTCGCTCCATTGCGGAGATATTCCCGCGAGAGTGCGGAAAACTCAAATGTATTTATTTATTTCAAATGTGAAATGTTACCAATATACTCGCGGACCACTAGGGGGCGCTCACGGACCACCAGTGGTCCGCGGACCACACTTTGAGAAGCACACACAAAAAAGGAATGTGTTGTTTATGGTGGTGCAAAAATAAACATACTAAGAACATAACTTGTAAGAGAAGGTAAAACAAACCGATATAATATATATATATTTTTTTAAATTAACAAACTTAGGACAATGAATATATGACAATATATTACTAAATACAGCAGAAGTGTAAAGTAACTTAGTACACATACAAGTACTGTACTTCATTTCTATTTCTTGCTACTTTGTATTTCTACTCCACTACAATTCAGAGGTAAATGGTGTACCTTTTCTCCACTACATTCATAGATATGAAAAATATAATACACTGTACCAGAGAAGTACTCAAGTACAAAATCTGAATACTTCTCTGGTAGCCTACAGTGTATTATATTTCTAAGTGAAGCGCTGTGCAGATGACAGCAATAGTAGTTATACTGTTGTTTAGCTCGGTTCAAATAACTATTTTCTGAAGGACAGAATAAAAGCAATAATATAAAGCTGATTGCATGTGCTTGGAAGGCAGTGCAGGTGCATCAGATGTACACAGACTGGATGTAAACCGTCTCAGTGTTGCAGGTTAAATGTTAAGCTCACCCTTTTAGCGGCTCCTCTTCCACAAAACACCACCGAGCACCGAAACATGTCCGCTCTGTTGTTCACTGTCACACAAACACACCTTAGTTACTCTTAAAGCATTTTAAATACACATTAGATAAACAGAATCCGGCTGTTAGCAGCATGAAAGGTCGTGGTGCTTTCCGTGAGTGTGTTGGCGCTTATTGATGACGTAGATCCATGTAGCTCAGGCACAGATGCGACACCTAGCGGCTGGAGGGGGGAGTTGTATTTTGTATTTATTCAAGAACGTTTGAACATCATTTATTTTTGCTGAGTCGGGAGAAGTACTCCGATCTTGTACTTGAGTAAATGTAGAAGTACTCAGGTCTTGTGCTTGAGTAAAAGCAGAAGTACTCCGATCTTGTACTTGAGTAAATGTAGAAGTACCCAGGTCTTACTTGAGTAAAAGTAAAAGTACCCAGGTCTTGTACTTGAGTAAACGTAGAAGTACTCAGATCTTGTACTTGAGTAAAAGTAAAAGTACCCAGGTCTTGTACTTGAGTAAACGTAGAAGTACTCAGATCTTGTACTTGAGTAAAAGTAGAAGTACTCAGATCTTGTACTTGAGTAAAAGTAGAAGTACTCAGATCTTGTACTTGAGTAAAAGTAGTAGTACTCAGGTCATGTACTTGAGTAAAAGTAGAAGTACTCATATCTTGTACTTGAGTAAAAGTAGAAGTACTCAGATCTTGTAGTAAAAGTAGAAATAATCAGATCTTGTACATGAGTCAAAGTAGAAGTATTCAGATCTTGTACTCAAGTCAAAGTAGAAGTACTCAGATCTTGTACTTGAGTAAAAGTAGAAGTACCAGAGTGTAGGAATACTCTGTTTCAGTAAAAGTCCTGCATTCAAAATGTTCCTCAAGTGAAAGTATAAAAGTATTATCATCAAAATATAGTGAAAGTAGCGACAGTAAAAGTAGTCGTTGTGCAGATTGGTCCATTTCAGAATAATATCTATGATATGTTTTATAATGATTGATCATGAAAGTGTTCTCAAAGCTGGTAAAGGAGCAGCTAGTTTGAATGACTTTGTATACTGCAGGGTAGCTGGTGGATTTACTCCAGGTGGAACTAAAGTCTGATTCAACACTTGATTAGATTTCACATCATTCATCCACATCTGTGAAGTAACTAAAGGACTTCCAGATTGAAATAAAAAATATTACCAGGCTTGATTGATTGATTGATTGATTGAAAAGTTTATTAACAGCTTGTATATTGGGTACAGTACAGTACAGCTCAAAACATACAATTGTTAAGGGGATGCAGACCAGAGAAAGACTTTCGTCTTGTTTACATCAGGGTCCCCCATTTCCAATTCATCATATCATTTAAGACATATAAGACATATTTGACATACAGATGGCTTATTTACAATTTACATACAGGTGGTTGTTTTACATACAGATTGCTTGTTTACAATTTTCATTTTAGATTTCGTTCTAATACATCCTAACCGGACATTTAAGACATACCAAGTCTACAGATATACAGTTAGTAACAGAGTCTAAAATGTGAGTATATACATAGATGGGGGGGGGGGGGGGGGGGGGGGAAGCTGTCCATTGAACGACAGGTTGAGATTTGTACCATTACCGGGGCCAGTTCTGCAATGCTCTCCCCCGAAGGTGCTCTTTAAGAGAGGTTTTGAAGGTAAGTATAGTTTTACTTTCCTTTGCAGTTGTGGGAAGAGCGTTCCACCTTGATGTGGCATAATTGCGAAACGTGTATTCCCCCTTTTTTGTGCCAAATCTGGGTTTCACATGATTTGTGGAGCTCCCTCTGGTGTTATGATCATGGTATTCCTTGACCTTTGGGAAGAATTTTGACATGTACATGGGTACCATAGAGGTGTAGTGGATCTTGTAGACCAGGCCCATTGCAAGTAGCTGTACTCTGTCGTCTACTCTAAGCCATCCTAGGTTGTCAAAGTGGGCAGAGGTGAGGTGGGTTCTAGATGAAAGGTCAAGCAGTAGTCTGACCAGTTTATTTTGCGATGTTTGAAGTTTTATTTTTAGCGCCTTGGAGGTGCTATGGTACCATGACGTGCAAGCATAGTCATAGTACCCTTGAATGAGTGCTCCTGCCAGAGTTTTCAGGGTGTTTTTGTTTACCAGAGAGGAGATCCGGTATAGGAATCTAGTTCTTTGATTGACTTTTTTTATTACATTGGATGCCATTTTGTCACAGGAGAGGTTTGCCTCAAGAATAGATCCTAGGTATGTAATTTCCTTCTTACTTGTGACAATAATGTCGCCCACTGCAACTGAGAAGTCGTCGGATTTGCTGAGATTATGTTTCGAACCGAAGAGAATGGACTCTGTTTTACCCAGGTGTAATGATAATTTATTATCGGCGAGCCAGGTGCAGATTCTGCCGAGCTCGAAGCTGAGGGTTTTTTCCAACCTGCAACCTGTTCCTGTCAGAGACCAGCAGGGCTGAGTCGTCCGCGAACAGGAACAAGTTGCAGTCACATGCTGATGACATGTCATTTACATAAATTAGGAACAGTAACGGACCTAATATGCTTCCTTGTGGAACACCACAGCTCACTGGGAGGGGAGGGGACAGAGTACCGTTTACCTCCACCATCTGTTCTCTCCCCTCCAGGTAGGATTGCATCCAGCTCACCGATAGTTTATCAAAACCAATAGCTTTTAGCTTGTCAATCAGAATGGGGTGATTGACAGTGTCGAAAGCCTTTTGTAGGTCCAGCATCACCATGCCGCAGTACTTGCCCTCGTCCACCTCTTGTTTGATGTGGTCGCTCAAATAAAGAAGGCATGTGTCAGTGGAGTGGGATGTTCTAAAGCCAGATTGAAATTCATAGATTAGTTTCTTTTCCGCGAGGTACTTTTCGACCTGTTCATATACTATTTTTTCCATGACTTTCGAGATGGAGGTAAGTATAGAAACAGGGCGGTAGTTGCCTGGGTCCAATTTGCTGCCCTTTTTGTGCAGGGGGGTTACTCTTGCAATTTTGAAGTCTTTGGGTACTTTTCCCTGTTTTATGGAGAGGTTAATTATGTGAGCTATGACTGGTGAGATGGCGGTTGCTGAGTCTCTGAGGAATTTGGAGGGGATATTGTCGTGGCCAGTGGCCTTGTTAGGTTGGAGGGCGCTCAGTTTAATGAGTACCTCTGCTGTTGTTACCCTTGCTAGACTTGTTGTGGTGGTGGTGGGGGGGAGGGAGGCTCCGTTGTAGCTTTAGCTGTTGATATGCTAGCAGGGTGGCTAACAACATGGCGGATATTTGTTCCCTCGGATCTCGGTTCTCTTCCTCTCGTCACTGCCTCATGCGTGTCTGTCTGCCGAGGCGTCCCCGGGGGAATCTCGAAGTCTCCGTTTATTCCTTGGTGTCCGCTGTCTCCACGGTCTCTGTTGTCGTCGCGTAGTTGATGTTGCAGTTTAAGATTTTTGGATAATCCATTTGCTCAAAACACATGTTATTCGAGCTCAAAGACAATATTTAAATGTTATTATGAGTCCTTCAACAAGCTCACCATTTTGTTTCTGTTTTGGTGTATCTTCCTGCATATGATAAACTCAAATATATTAATGTCACTGTAAATTGAGTTTGTCCTTTGCAGAGTCTCTTCCTCAATCTTTTCAAACAGTTTATATAAAGCTTTGTAAGGCAAGGCAAGTTTATTAATATATAGCACCTTTCAACACAAGGCCATTCAATGTGCTTTACAACAATGAAAAGACATCAAGAATTAGTGCAGCGGAAACACATGGCAAAAATGGCATTTAAAAAGCAAAGATAATAAAAATAACAGGTATAAAATACATGAATAAAAGCTCCAGTGCAGTGTGAGATATGAATAGTTATATAAAAGTGAGTGAGACCTGTAAAGACACCATTATCCAGTCGACTGAAGATAAAAGCATGGACAAGTTTTTCCAAATCCTGCTGTGACATTAGTCCTTTAATCCTAATTATATTCTTCAGGCAATATAGGCGGACTTAGTAAGTGTTCAAATGTGACTCCTCTCGTTTTCCCCTAACCACGATTCCTGGACTTCTGTGTGAAACATCAAGGGGTTAAGGAATAGTGGATAGGAAACTTGAAGAAAACAGAATCATATAAGTACATCAGGTTTCATAGAGCCAAACATTTCAAGTGCTACTCAACAGGCTTTCGATAAGCCAGTCCTTTATTAGTATATAAGTGCTTTGTTAATAGTTCTATCGCTCGAAGTGGAGTCGAAAGAGATGAGTTTTCAGTCTGCGCCGGAAGGTGTGTAAGCTTTCTGCTGTCCTGATGTCAATGGGGAGCTCATTCCTCCATTTTGGAGCCAGGATAGCAAACCCACGTGTTTTTGCTGATGGGAACTTGGGTCCCCCTCGCAGCGAGGGTGCAGCGAGCTGTTTGGCTGATGCAGAGCGTAGTGCACGCGCTGGGGTGTACGGTTTAACCATGTCCTGGATGTAGGAAGGGCCAGATCCATTCCCAGCATGGTACGCAAGTACCATTGTCTTGAAGTGGATTCTAGCAGTTACCGGAAGCCGGAGGAGCGGCGTGGTGTGGGAGAATTTGTATATTATATTATTATATATTATATTATTATTATAGTCTATTATCAATTTAGGTTAAGAAACTAGCGTTGCTTGCATCCTATTTTAAAAGGCATTTATTTTTATTCTCTACTAAAATGCAACAAAAAAGGGTTTGATTCTATTAATGTTGTCTTTTTTATTGCACGTTGGCAGCAGATTCCTGAGTAGCTTCAGATCTGAGT
Source organism: Gymnodraco acuticeps (assembly GCF_902827175.1). Lineage (NCBI taxonomy): Eukaryota > Metazoa > Chordata > Actinopteri > Perciformes > Bathydraconidae > Gymnodraco > Gymnodraco acuticeps. The sequence continues at coordinate 185,141 of NW_022991932.1, forward strand.
TGTCTTATTAGTAAGCCTAATTTATACTTTTGTAGCAACACTATTTTTATATAATGACAAAGAAAGGGTTCAGAGTCTTTTCTTTTTTCCCTGTGTCATATGTGGCAGCACTGTTCAATGTTTCTTGAAAACATGACCCACTGTAGTGACGTGTGAATAAACACCAACTCTGTATCAACAACACTGTTGTGTAACTTCAGTTAAATACTTGTATGTGTGTAGATTAGAAAGAGGTAAGATAAAGGATCGGCAGTATTTTATGGAGTATTAATCGTACAAAGGTCAGTTTTATACAAGTAGAAGTGTGTATTTACCTGGTAGTAGGCTGTCAGTAATGGCTACGTCTCTCTATTTGGACTGGTAGATCTCGGCAGACTGGCAACTTTAAAAGTAGCTCTCGGTTCAAAAAAGGTTGGGCACCCCTGCCCTACAGGGTGTGTTACAAGCGAGCGAGTGTGATATCACCGGATGTTATGAGATTAGACAAAGCACCTGTCATTGCGCACAGATGAAATGGGTCTCCGAGCTCCTCAAGGTTGCAATGTTTGTGTGTTGGACTCCAGGGGGTGGACACGAGGTATACGGGATGAACACAAGAACAGCTCTTTGTACACTATCATAGAACACAAGGGTAACGTGAGATTGTATTACCTGTTATCTACCTATTCGGGGAGCTCGTACACATACGACCTTTCGTAGATACTACCTGAAGTGCGGTTCTGGACACCCAACACGTGTTCCGTGCACGAACCACACGGCGCGTGTCCAGGTCCCGAGGTTCGAGGCTTTCGGATGCGTAGTCTAGATGCTATCGAAACAGGTCACATCGTATTACATTGTGGCCGATGATGAATAAATGCAGCACGTGAGACAGAGTTGATTTTTGTGGTTTTATTTTGTTGTTCTTTTCTCAGGGTGAATTGTACAGTGAATGCTGTTGTAACACATGGACGATGTACACGATAACCGTTATGCGGGTAGAGTGAATTCTGTTGTAACACAATAACATACTTTTATGCTTCGAAATGCGTCTCCTTGACCATTTGTGGCCCTGAGGAAAATACCCTTTTAAGGTTAAGGATGGACCCGTCACAGACAGCGCATCTAGTACTTTTGCATTTACGACATGTTAGATGTCCGCAATCCGCCAGCCATCCCTTGAACACTTTGCAGGATCGGCATTCCACGTTGAAGGTCCCGGGTGTGTGGATGTTGGTCTGGGACGTTGATACACATCTGCACAACCCGCCGTTCACGGCACCGTCTTTTGTCATTTTGGGTAGACAGGTTTCGCAAACAAAACCGTTGCACATAAACATCAATTGCATGAAGGTACGATATGTGTATGTAATGAGGTTCTTACGGATGATCATCCGGCATACGGGTCCCCACTCCTCCAACCGATACGGAATCCGTTCACGACCGGGGGTGTCACAGTTAGCGTCATCCAGGAATCGCCCATCGTCCTTGATAACCTTGATCGAGTCGCTCGTACGTGGAGAGTAGTACAGGGCGACCGGTACATTCGTGTCCGTAGCCCCATCGGAACCGCAGCCGGCACCGGTCCACCGGGAAGGGTAGGGTTTGTGTCTCATCGCACGGGGCCGTGCGCGTATCTGCACGTGTTTCATGTTGTGGTAGAAGTTTGACAGATCGGGCTCGTCGCAAAAGGGGTCGTCCGATGGTATGATGGTTACGTTAACTACCGTCATCTTGTAGTCCCTCAGCGCGGTACAAGGAGACCTGGCTGACACGCATACCGTGGAATCGAAAACACCGGAGCACGTCAGGCCGTACTTCTTCATCAGCTCGTGTATTCTCTGCGGCTCGCTACATCGCACCGTTATCATCACCTAGAGCCCGGCGGTAACACCAGCACGCTGTGAGGTTCCTAAGGGCGAAAGGTGAAGAAGGTTATTAGGAAGAGCGTAAACGCGCTTTAGGTATAAACCAGGTGTGGTGTAGGGACTTACGTGTTTGCATTGTATCTTAAAGCTTGTACTCGGGTCTGAAACACAAAGAGACTTGAGCTGTTCCCAACCGCGCACACTCAGTGCTTTCCCGGTCTCCGCTAGATGATCGAAGAAGCTGAGTCCTGGTTGTATGTCCGAGTGTGTGACACTGTACAGGTTCCCGTAGGGGAACACATTTGACACTCAGCATTTTACTGAGCACTTCCTTTCGCATAACATTAGAATCCACATCCACCCATAAATGTTTCAGTGTGTCTAGCATGCGGGCGCTACATTCAGCAACATTGTGCACAGAGTACTGTGATATCTGGACGTGTCTGGTGCTTCAGCTTCCATTTGCCCAGGTGCCAGTGTGTCAAGGACTCTGAGGGGAAGTTTATGTGCTCCAGCGGAGGATTGGTCCATCTCACAACCATCATCAAGTACTCCATTGTTCAGAGAGAGAGAGAGAGAGAGAGAGAGAGAGAGAGAGAGAGAGAGAGAGAGAGAGAGAGAGAGAGAGAGAGAGAGAGAGAGAGAGAGAGAGAGAATAACACAATGTAAAGACAACTATTTACAACATTGGAAAGAAGAAACTAAAATTCATGTGTCGCCTAGAAGACTCTGACAATCATGTTTTCTCGATTTTAATTAACCCTGTGAAGAGATCTACTCGGTTCTCTTCCATTATTTGGAGACATTGGCGCAACAGCCTCCACAGACAGTGAGCATGTGTGGATAGCTGTAGACTGATTTTATCTTTTTTATTGTTGTTGTTTTGTGTTTAGCTTTTTAATCTTATTTATTGATGTGTATCTTGTCATTCTGTGTGATATGGACCTTGAGTCTGAAATAAAGATTGAATATCTAGAGAGAATAGACACGGGAACTGCATTTAATTTGACCGTTCGTCTTTAATTACACAATAGAGTTAATATGAATAATATCATTACAGACGCCATGCCATCTCCAACATACCGGTAATCTTAACCAGCCAATGGCATGGTACAAGCTATGCACCATCTATTAGGCCTGCACGTGCCGTTAACCTCAAGGTTATCAAAGTCCAGCCAAAGATCATCTCCTCTCATGACATAGAAGTCCAACAAATAGAATTAGCCTTCCTAAATGTCAGATCTCTGAATAATAAAACCTTTAGTTAATGATCTGATTAAAGAAAATAACTTAGATTGCATCTGCTTAGTGGAGACATGGCTTAATAACGACACAGCCATCAGCTTTGATCTAACACAGCATGTAATAAATGCAACTCACCGACATGGTAATACATTAGACTTATCTCTTGACCAAAGCATTTGACGGACTTTACACTATTATACTGCACTATTTCTCTATGTTTTATTCCCCATGTTTTTATGTTTAATTGTTTTATCCCACATTATGCTTTGCTCGTGCTGCTTGTCTTATTTCTTACTGATGTAAAGCACAACTGCAATCCCCTGTATGAAAGGTGCTATACAAATAAAGTTATTAAAGTTGTTATTACTTAACAGCTAGACGCTGGACCGTTTAGACGTCAATTCAAGGTGGTTTACGAAAAGTAAAGACATGAACCGCATTAAGAAACATATTGTATAATGCCGGTTAAAAACACTTATTATTATTATTCACGGGTGCAATAACTTATCGACTTCATCGATTGAAATCGATGACCAAAGTAGTTGCCAACTAATTAATCGACTAGTCGTGTCATTAGGCGATGGATTAATCGATTATCAAATTAGCCGTTTGTTGCAGCCTTAATATCTTTCACCCGACCACTGTTCACAAAGCAGGACAAGAACAATCTAAAGAGAATATCAGCAGTATTATATAATACATATTGTATGGCTCTTACCTTAATTAATATGAGCTGCAGCGGTCTCTCGTCCTCCTGGAGTCAGAAGCAGCTCCTTGTCTCTGCCGGTGAGGAAGTGCCACACAAACCCTGAGCTCATTTATACAGTCAAGAACTAAGGCGCTGCCCCTAGGTTCTGCGATGGGACAGGTGGGTACACACCATGTTGACATAACCTCGAGACCCTTGATAACTCACAGTGTAAAATCCCATGCCCCAACACTGACCCTGGCTCTCGTTTCTTCCGGTCATTACATAAAATAAGATAAGATGGAACTTTATTCATCCCCGTGGGTACAAGCAGCAACATCGACTCTCGTGCAGCTGTCCGTAATGTGTAAACGTTTACATAACATAGGTCAAACGTGGAAAAGGTGGGAAACAGTGCTACACACATATATTTATATATTTGATTTTAACCTGTATTTAACCTGATATAAGCATTGAGATACAATCTCATTTACAATGCTGACCTGGAAGAAGAAGGCAGCTACGTTACACATTATTACACATAACACAGACATATAAAATACAGAGAACACAACTAAGTAAACAGAAAGACAAAAAGCAGTCACTACATTGTGCACATTTGGGACAGAGAGAAAAGTGCACTACTTATTAATACAAGAGTGGCTGGTGGTAAGGACCTCAGATAGCTTTTGAACCGTGTAGGGTCATCAACTCTTATCCAGCTCAAGCTCCCAGCTCCCAGCTTCTTCTACGGCCATCTGTCCTGCTCGTCTCTCTATTGCGATCCAGCAGGTCTGCGGTGTTCACTGGGGACGACACAGAACGGAATTACCAGTTGTACAACTAGTAGTTTTATGTCAGTTGCTAAGACACCACAAACTCATAATTAAAGAAGCATAATTATTTAACCTCACACTCAAAGAGCAAAACCTTAGCTCAAACCTCTAAACTCCTTTCTCTCCTCTGTTATAATAGCACAGAGTTTCACATTGACTTTCATCGGCCTGCGTTTGACAGATTGCGTGTGTAAAAGGACCCAAAGTGAACATTATAAGCAGACTACTTGACTGCAACAGGTGAATTACTCAAACTGCATTTGCACAGGAATGATTCTGTCCTATTGGCAGATAGCTACGCTAGTAGTGATACTTACAAGAGGTCTCCAATGTACAATTAACTATTTCAGTTGGTTAGTATTACTATTAGAATGGAAGTGTAAGTGAGTTACTGTTGACATAGCAAGTGAGGAGGCTGATTATAGCTAGGCATTATTTTAATTGTGAGTCATTTGGTTTTTGGGTTAGTGTGATCTTTAGTTGCTTTCTTTGTTCTATGCTTGGTGTGTGTGTGTGTGTGTGTGTGTGTGTGTGTGTGTGTGTGTGTGTGTGTGTGTGTGTGTGTGTGTGTGTGTGTGTGTGTGTGTGTGTGTGTGTGTGTGTGTGTGTGTGTGTGTGTGTGTGTGTGTGTGTGTGTGTGTGACAATACATTACCAGATTCAGCGGACTTTGGGGGAGGGGGTCCCAGCTTCTCAGCACTCCTGTAACAGTCTGGATCCTGTCTCACAGACACATTGGTTCACGCGGGCACGGCGAGTGGATTCCTGATAAATGGACACGCGTTCTGCATACAAAGCATAATGCTGTTCTTTCTTTACATGCTCTTCTACCTGCTGATAACGCTCCCTGTTAATGGACAAGATGTGTACATTTGGGTGGTCTTAGGTTAGTGATTTGTTCAACACACGCATGGTGCATTCTCATTTACCTCTGTTCCTCATAACTCAATAAGATAGCCAACAACTGCTAACAAAGAACATCAATCCCACGGTAACCTGTGGGGACGTACTCTTTCTTTCCTTTTATTTTTTGTGCGGGGGTAATATACTCGAGATACATAAATACTGCTCTAGGATACCTTTCAACCAAGCTAACAGCCGAAACCCAGAAGCCCAGTAGCTAAACCCAGAAGCCTCGTAGCTACTAGCTAAAGGGAAGTGTTTACAATTATTAATATGTGAACGTGTAGTCTCGCACTACGCTACAAGGCTTATTTTAAATCAGAGCTTCCAGCACTATATATATATATATATATATATATATATATATATGCCCTGTACCCAGATCGCGTAAAAGTATTCATTTATTCAGGTTAGTAGAATTACTGCCCTTAAAAAATGGCAGATGAGGTTAGAACGCAGTTTCATGACCAGAGCCAACAACAGATTGGGAGGGATACACAGAAGCTAGATCCGGACCTTCTGCCCCCCGGTCAGCTTAGCCCAGACCCACGGGTGTACCGCAAACTAAATACGTTCCTGTTAGACTACCGTTTAGCCAGAGAGCAACAAGCAGGTGGTATAATGTCTGAGACCCTACCTCCACCCTACGGAGATGATAGCTCACAAACGCCACTTATGAGTATCCCATCTACTACTCCTAGAAGAAAGCACATTGTTAGACATGATATTCAGGGAAAAGGAATGTTGGAAATAATAATGACAGATATTGAAAATCTTAAACTGGATCAACCAACCATGTTAGTGAACCCAGCTAATATGGAGCTAAAACATGCAGAGCAATAATATGATAAGGACTATTAAACTGTCAGAAGGCAATGTGGTTGTCAGATAGCCATAGCTCCAGTTGTTAAGAAAATAGGGAGATTCAAAAAGTGATCCTTTTATTACAAAGGGAAACAATGAGACCCTTACAGAAAACCGCTGCTCCAAAAATAACTCTGTTTACAGATGGGAGTCTGCGAAAAGGTGACCAAGCAGTTACTTGGGCTTTTATAATGAAAACGAATTCAGGTGAATTACTTTGCAAACTAAAATGTGTGATTCCGGGTACAGCACAGTTGAGGGACTTCTTTTTGCTAAAAAAGGTAAAATAACACACATCCGTATTGTTACTGATAGTGATTATTGTTACAAAGCAGGTAAAGAAGAGCTTAATTATTGGGAACAAAGGCAGTTCACCAATGTGAAAGGTGAAGCGCTGACACATGCCCATCAATGGAGTCTTATTGCAGAGTTAAGGGCGGGCATCTACCTAGAGTGGAATCATGTTCGTAGCCATACAGATAAGATCGATTTCGACTATCAGGGAAATAGAGAAGTTGATGCGCTTGCTCAAAGCAAGGGACGAGTTAACCACCTGACTGCCATATTTCCTATAGGGGTGGAAGCATTCATGTACCTCCTGAAGAAGCTCCTCAGGTTGTGCTTGAATTCATGGGCGGTTCTAGGGGGGGCCAGGGGGGGGCAGTGCCCCCCTAACACTGACCTCTGACCCCCTGTGGCCCCCCTAACAATGAAACGGTTTTTTTTTGTTTTTTTTAAATGTATATTTTCTGGTACTCGGTTTGCCAAAAACCGCAGGATTTTGTTGCTGTAATGTGAGATTGTGCAGCCATTCTTTGACGGACGGGGAGCCAGTGGAGGTTCTGGAGGACGGGAGTGATGTGGTCTCGGGAGCGGGTGTGGGTGAGGAGGCGGGCAGCAGAGTTCTGGATATGTTGGAGTTTATTGAGGAGGTTGGATGGTATGCCGTAGAGCAGTGATTCTCAAATGGGGGTACGCGGACCCCTAGGGGTACGTTGGGGTACTGCAGGGGGTACGTGAGATTTAAAAGAAAAAAGAAAAAAAAAGTTTAATTAAAAAAAATACCATGCATGATTACAAAAATAATTTTAGTACAATAAGTGAAATAGAAAACACAATTTTATATAAAATATTTCTAGAACCACCAAGGGGGTCCTCATATAAACATGTCAAATATGTGTATTGTATTTTATAGTTTTTCATAATATATCATTTTGTTATGTATATAGGCTTTTTCTATCAAAGATGTTCGGGGTCGGTCAGGGGGTACTCGGCTGAGAAAATGTTTCAAAGGGGGTACATTACTGAAAAAAGTTTGAGAAGCACTGCCCTAGAGGATGCTATTGCAGTAGTCGAGTTGTGAAGTGATGAATGCATGAATCAGGGTTTCAGCAGCAGAGGAGGAGAGTGATGGGCGGAGACAGGCAATGTTTTTGAGGTGGAAAAAGGCGGTCCTGGCGATGTGATTGATGTGGTGGTTGAATTTGAGCTGACTGTCGAAGATAACTCTGAGGTTGCGGATGTGAGGGGGGGGGGGGGGGGGCGGTAGAGTGTGGATGTCAATGGTGAAGTTGATATTCTGGATGTCTTTGATACGGGATGGGGGGCCGATGATGATGATGTCTGATTTGGCACTGTTCAGTTGGAGATAGTTTGTTTGCATCCATGCTTTTATTTCTGAGAGACAGTTGGTGAGAGTGGAGTGTGTTGTGGGGGTGATGGTTTTTGTTGAGATATAAAGTTGGATGTCATCAGCGTAGCAGTGAAATTGAAGGTTGTGGCGACTAATTATTTTGCCAAGGGGGAGCATGTAGAGGATGAAGAGGAGGGGGCCAAGCACCGGACCATGGGGGACGCCTTGGGACAGAGGAGCAGTGGAGGAGTTGCAGTTGTTGATGTTGATAAACTGATGTCTGTCGGTGAGGTAGGATTTCAGCCAGGAGAGTGCAGTGTCGGTGATGTTGAGTGATGATTCGAAGAGGGACAGCAGGATGGCGTGGTTGATGGTGTCGAATGCTGCGGTGAGGTCGAGGAGGATAAGGATGTTAAGGTTGCCGGAGTCAGAGGAGAGGAGGAGGTCGTTTGTGATTTTGAGAAGAGCTGTTTCGGTGCTGTGTTTTGATCGGAAACTGGATTGAAATGGCTCAAAGAGATCATTGGAGCTGAGGTGGGCTTTAAGTTGTGAGGCAACGACAAGTTCAAGTATTTTTGACAGAAAGGTGAGATTTGAGATGGGCCAGAAGTTGGACATGATGTCAGGTGTGAGTCCAGGTCTTTTGAGAATGGGTGTGACAGCAGCCAGTTTGAGAGAGGGGGGAACTGATCCAGATCTGAGGGAGGAGTTAATGATGGTGGCGATGAGTTGGGAGATGGCAGGGAGGCTCTCTTTAAAAAATTTGGAGGGCATTGGGTCAAGTGTGCAGGTGGAGTTAATTCCAGTCATGAAGTCGGACAGTTGCATGGGGGTCACAGGGGAGAAGTGGGACAGGGGCTGTGAGGTGAAGGGGGGGGAGCCAGGAGGGGAGGTGGGGGGTGCTGATGAGGGTGTCAGATTGCTGTAAATGTTAGGGATGCACCGAATATTCGGCCACCGAAAATTATCGGCCGAAAATGGTTAAAAAGGCCCTTTCGGCTTTCGGCCGAAAGGGGTTTAGCACCGAAAAAATATCACCGAATGTCAGAACAGGCTTACGTTGGTAACCTAACGTGTTGTTGTGATGACGTAATAAAGACGCGGCGACCATGCTCGCGGCTGGCTCACAGGGGAGGGGGAGATTGACCTTTGTCATCGAGATTGCCCTGAGCCTTTAACAAATCGTATTAAATAATCTGATGACAGACTGTAAACAGAATAGCTGAAATTTTAACAAACTAAATAACTCAGTTACCTCTAATCATTAACCCATGTTTGTATCATGGAGTTAACTCCGTGTGTTGCTGCTAGCATACATAACACCTGACGTGGAAACGTTACTCGTGGATGGGGCTACAGAGCTGCTAGAAAGACGGTCGAGCCCGGTACATTCCTCCGTCTGCATGCGGTGCACTTTTGCTAAATGTTTAGACAAATTGCTCGTGCTTACATGCTAAACTCTTTTTGCACTTATGGTAACAAGTATTCTCCACATCGAGACGGGTAAAGTTTAACCACACCCAGTGCTGGAATTGGGCCGGTACTCACCGGTACGCAGTACCGGCACTTCTGGTTCTGACCCATGGAGTACCGGCACTTCTTGCTCAGTACCGGCATGCTGGCGGTACTCCGGTACTCATGCACCGTGCCAGTACTCAACACTCTCCCGCCGTTCTTATTATACATCCATATATATATATACAGCCGCCCGGTACTCAGTAGATGCGTCATGAGGTGCCGAACGGACATTCTCATCGCTCTAACCGCTGGAGTTTCACAGCGGCTGTCAGCTGTTTACTCCTGTCATTCAAACAGAACGTGCTGGAGAGGGGGCGGGGCTTATCTTCTCCATGTAAATACTGTGGTGGAAACGACTATGTCAAAATTAACCTATTTGACCGTGATTTAATAGTAATACACGTTTCAAAATAATAATAATAATAATGCCGAAGTAACAACATACTGAAAACTGTAGTAAAACCATGTTTTAATGCTTTACAATTTACATACCTAGATGCACGTGTGTTGTGTTTATGCAGTGCAACTCCCACCCAGTGGGTGGCTATGTAGAGTGATAGAACAGAGCAGGCACGCCCCCGAGAGAAGGAAAGCAAGTCACGTCACAAATTAGCATTTCTAAAATGTTAGCGTGGATTAATAAAAGTGCAAAAAGACAGCGGTTGTCGCCGGAAGAAACTTCAAATACAGAGAATGCTGTGCCTGTGTTGGAAATTGTGTCTGATGGGGAGCTTTCTTTGGTTGATCCTCCTGCTCCAAGTTCTAGTGCATTAGCATTAGCACTAGCTCCGCCGCCTCCTCCAGAGCCTCTAAAGTTAGCTGCTGCTGGCGCAACTGCCACCACCAACACCGGGCAAAGCGATGCACCTGACTGCTGGACAACGGACCAGGTGCAATATTTTTGCAAGACCAATGCATGGCTCCTTCTTAAAGATAAGAAGCTAGGATGTCGGATATGCAGAGATGTCAAATCTTTGGGAATACACACTGGACAAGGACTGAAACTGTCAACTGAATGGGGTGAGTGTGCAGTGTCTCATTTCGGTGTTGACAAGGGCAAACAACAAGCTAGCCTGAGAAAAAAAATCAAAGAACATAAAGAATCACAAGCCCATGTAAAAGCTGCTGACATCCTTACATCTGCTTCACGTGAAACTATTCAACATCAAGTGCAGTCTATGCATAAATCTGAATTAGACACCACTATCAGAGTTTTTCGAACGGCATATACAATTGGCAAACATAGCCGGCCATTCACAGACATGCCAATTGATTTGAATGTACAGAAACTGAATGGGCTGAACGTGGGCAGGGTTTTGCACTCCAATAAAACCTGTGGCGAAATCATCGACCACATAGCTCATGAGCTGAAGAAAAAAATGGCAAAAGACATTACAGAAAACCAAAGAAAACTCTGTGTTTTGGTCGATGAATCTACCACTATTAGTGGTAAAACGGTGCTTGTTGTGTGTCTACGCTCAGCATTAGCTGATGCTGAGCCCGAAACGTTTTTTTGGGAGCTGATCGAGTTGGATGGAACAACGGCTGATGACATCACAAAGGCGTTAATGGAGTGTCTTGGAAGAGATTTTAACGAGGACTTTTTAGGTCAGTGTTTCGTTTCTTTTGCATGTGATGGGGCTTCAGTCATGCTAGGGAAGAGAACAGGCGTTGCTACCCAGTTGTGTAGTAAATTCCCAAGCCTGTTTGTGTGGCACTGCTCCAATCATCGTCAAGAGCTGGCAGTTGGGGATGTGGTCAAGGAGGTCTCAGGGCTCAATCATTTCCAGATCTTTTTTGACAAACTCTATTCCTTGTTCCATGCCTCCCCCAAAAATCAGAGGCAGTTAGCGCAGTGTGCGCAAGCAGTCGGACAGCGTCTCCTGGTGATAGGGCGTGTTTTGTCCATCCGCTGGGTGGCTTCAAGTGAAAGGAGCGTCAGAGCAGTCTGGGAAAACTACCGAGTGCTTCATGATCACTTCACAAATGCTGCAAACGACACGAGCAGGGATTCCAGAGACAGAGCAAAGTACAAGGGCCTGGATGATGTGCTCACATCTGCAACGTTTGTCAGCAATCTGGGACTGATGTACGATGCGCTCACAGAGCTCAGCGACCTCTCTCGGCAACTCCAAAAAAGAGAGATGACACTGCCTACAGCAGATAGGCTCTTAACTCGAGAAATACGAGTTTTTGAATCCATGGTCACCATGCCTGGCCCACACATGACTACAGTTCATACAGCTCTAGCTGAGAAGTCCTTCAAGGGTGTTGCCCTGCGTGAGAATGGCAGGCTTGTACAGATTCATGCAGGTCAGTTTTTCCGCAGTATGGTAGAGAATCTGAGACACAGAATGACTTCCACAACCTCCTCTCATGTCAGCACAAGAGAAATCCCATTACATGGCCGGGAGGCCCGGGACAATCAGCTAATCCAGGACATGAAAGTTATCCATCCTGGAAGTTGGCCTGAAGAGGAGTTAGACGTACAGTATGGGGACGTAGAGGTGCTACGTTTGTGCGAAGTGCTGAAAGTGGACAGAAGAGAGACTGTTCAGGGCTTTCGCGAATACAAGGAAACCAGGGCATCCCGTACACCTGCTGCCATGGAGCCTCTACTGAAAGCAGTCCGAACCATCGCTGTCTCCACTAGTGAGTGTGAGCGGGCATTCAGCTGCATGAACGATATCCTTACTGCAAAAAGGAATGCTCTCTCTGTCAGCCGACTGTCCAGCCTGGTTTTCATTAAATGTAATGGACCATCACTAGGACAGTTCAATCCGGAACAGTATGTGAGGTGCTGGCTGGCAAAGGGAAGGAGAAGTGCTGATGAAAGAGCCTGTCCAGCTCCAGCCCCTGATACTGATGTCCCCAAGGCCTTCTGGAGCCTTTTCTAACAATGTGAAGTATATTGCAAAGCAGCTCACCCAGTGAGAAGACTTTTGGCATAATGTGCCGATTTGTACAGATCCTGGAGATAGAAGGACTTCAGACCAACTAGGGAGTTATCTGATCAGCTTGGTGTTCAATGTAACTCTTTACCATGGCTCAGACTTTGTTACTTGCAGTTACAGTTTCTCATTTTAGATTGTGCAAATTTTGCATTTGTTTTTACATGTTCTTTGTTCATGCTCTTTATCATTTTTCTGAGTTGGAAAGTTAGATTGCATCATAGTTTACTTTATACATATTTGTATTCTTCAGTGGTGAAGTATATTGCAAAGCAGCTCAGCCATGTGAGAAGACTTTTGGCACTTTTTCGTTTTCTGAGTTGGAAAGTTAGATTGCATTCAAAATGTACAGAAATACTTAATTTTGTTAAAGCTTTTTATAAAAAATGCTTCTGACCAGAGCTTTGTTTCCTTGTCATTAATGTTGAACACCACCAGAGGGGCTCTCACCTGAAAGGTCTCTGCTTCATGTGTCTTCAGCAGAAGATCTAGACTTTGATTGCTATATTTTCAGTTAATATTGACCTTACTGAGCTTTAGCCATATCCGCTGCCTATCATAAAAAATGTTAAGTACAGTGAACCTTTCTAAAATATACAGTAGTAAAGAGACAAACCCACCAGCATTATAGTAGCCAAATTCTTGTTTGTGGGCTGTATATATAAAATTGACTTGAAAAAGTTGCTGATTTTAGAGTACTGGCACCTTTTTCATTCCAATTCAAGCACTGACCACACCTCGAAGCGCGTTCTCTCCGCCATCTCCGCAGTGTGCTCCGCTGCATGTAGCAGCTGCGTGTGTGTAAACTGCCCCGCCCCCTCGCACACAGACGGGGGAGAGAGATCTCGTCTGATCGAAAATACATCATAGACGCATTTGTTGTCTTTGCATATTAGAAACGAGTTGGCGACACTAAGACTGCGATATCATGTTTTTTAGCAATAATACATGACATATATAAATGTACTGTATGCATTCAAAAGTGCTGAATAAATGTTTTATGGACCCATAATAGTGATTATTATTTAAGTTAAGTTTTGCCATAATCATGTCTATTTCCATAATCAGGTAGCTGAACAACATTGGTAAAAAATGTATACATTATATATATATATTTCTATTAATCATTTTCGGCCTTTCGGCATTCGGTTTTCGGCCAACTGTTTCCTATTTTCGGTATCGGTTTCGGCCAAGAATTTCCCATTCGGTGCACCCCTAGTAAATGTTGCTGATTTTGGTTTGGAAAAACGAGAGGAAGGAGTTGCACTGTTCGGTGGTGAAGGACGAGGTGGCGTTGTCACAGGGTTTGAGAAGTTTGCTGATGGTGGAGAACAGACGCTTGGGGTTGCTGGAGCCAGACTGAATGAGTTGCGAGTAGTAATTAGACCGGGCTGCTTTGAGTGCGTTACTGTACTGCTGGAGATAGTCTTTGTAGATTTGAAGATGGACTGTTAGTGTGGTTTTCTTGTGTTGGCGTTCAAGTTGACGTTTCCTTGATTTCATTTGGCGGAGTTCGGGGGTATACCAGGGGGCGGAGTGTATGAAAGAGACATTTTTTGTTTATACATTTGTTTATAAATAGAATGTGATTGTATAAAAACAGAAGTATCATCCTTCAAAAGCAACGCCTGCTGTGTTTATCTGGATTTGTTGACCGTGCTGTACAATGCAGCTGGATTCTCTTCAGAGTCCTGACCTCTGGTCCTGAGAGATAAATGATGTATTTCTTAGTGGTAATAATAAAGCAAAAGGAATTAAATGATATGTGAACAATGTTCCTGTGAGGATCTGCTCACCTCGGGGCAGCACTGCTGAACTTGACGGCAGCGTACTCCGGGACTTCCTGTTGCTCCGTGTGTCTGAGGGGCTGAGCTGCTCTCATGTTGGAGTAAAGAGGATCTGCCCGGTTGTTGGAGAAGTGAACGCTGGCATACTGAAGGTCCTCCTGCTGCTCCGGCTGATCAGGTACACACTGCAGGGATGAAAACACTTTCAGGTACACATTTTCACATTTATAGATATTTAATTTACAGAGGAATGGACCCAGGACAGAAAAGGCCAAATGAACAGCAGCTGTGGTAATGATGGAACAATATCCCTGCTTTATCAACATGCTGCTGTATGACAGAAAAGATTAAAGGATAATAGATAGGAAACCCTCTGGATGTACTTGAAATGTTCTCATGTTTAAGAGGAGAATCAAAGAGATTGTGATAGAAATTAACTTTTTATAGAAGGATGTAAAAAGAGCAGCAAGAGGTCCTTCTATGTCAGATACATTTTCTATAAGCACTTAACCAAGACACTGATGAGGATTTTTCAAAGTTATTTATTATGTGGAATTTAAAAAAACAATTTGAGTAGACTTTTTTAATATCAACAACTCTGCATATAACAAATAAACATGTACACATAGTTGAACCTTCAAGCTGCTGCTACTGAAAACTGACAATAAAAGCTTTAAGAGTTGAACGTGAATATATCCACTTTGCACACATCCTGCACAGCCTCGCTCTCCACAGGGACATTTCAACGTCCTTCTTCTTTGTTTCCATCAGGTGAGCGTCTGAAGAAAATCACAGAGACTTTGTGTAAAGTTACAGCTGGAACTGTGACTCTACATGTGGAGTGGGCCTGTTTGATCTGATGCAGGAGGCTCTAACCTGACTGGACTTCACACCATGTCTTCCTGCTCCTCTGTGTCTTCTGTCTGTGCTGCAGTGTGTGAGTTGTTCTCATACTCAGGATCAGAGTCCAACTGATGAAGTGAGAGAAGACACAATTAGACCCTCGTTCATGAAACCTGCCTATAGATTTTATTATTTTTTTTTCATTATATTAAAGTTGATGCCAATTATTTCTTGGCTAAATTCATAACTGGTTTCAACTCCGGAAGTTGTCTTTAATCACAAGTTCTCTTCACATTGCATGTATGAGCCACAGTATAGCTTTGAGGAAGGGGAAATGTTGTCAATAGGTCCGCTCTCTCTCACCTCTATCTCTTCAGGTGCTTCAGTGGTGGAGCGCAGAGCTTTCTTCTTCCTGGATTAAGGACAACAACAAAGACAGATTTTATTTCATAGCAGTAAACTAAAAGATGTTAGAAGGATGTTTAAACTGATGAATGTATATTGTTGTACCTCATCCAAAGACTCAGGAGAAGCGCAAGAATCAGAATCAAGACCCCCAGAGTCGTCCTGATGATATTCACTATCATTGTTGAACTCCCTAGAAACATGAACACATATGTGATACTTCTAACTATAGATTGATAAATCACATTGTCAGTGTGATCCACCTCTGACACCATGGAGGTTCCTCCCTGAACACTGACAAGTGAATCAGGTCTGGTGAATGTAGAGAACTTACATGCCACAACAATCAGATGAAAGGTGGAGTTACTACGCCCTAACTTGTTCTGAGCTCCACAGGAATAACTCCCACTGTGTTCAGCTCTGAAGTCAGTGATGTTGAAGATCTGTCCTGAAGCTTTTGGAGAGTCTTCATTCCTCTTGTACCAGGTGTAGTTAGCTGCTGGGTTAGCATCACTGCTACAGGTCAGAGTCACTGAACTGCCCTCCTCTATCTCAGCAGAGGGACTCACTGACACAGAGGGGAGCTTTGGAGCATCTGGAGGAAATACAATAAATCAACAAAAGGTTACAAATACATCATGTTGAATTGAGTATTGAAATGAGACGTAGTTATTTGTGTGGGTGCATCTGAAATATGGAAGTGTTTTGTTCACAGGTACAGAGCTGAAGAAAACAATTATGTTCTGTATATACAGTATATCGTTTTCTGTATGACTGCTGGCTTGAATACCCTGAACATACGTGCAGATTTGAGAGCCAATAGTAGATAAAACTTCATGTTCATCATCTACTTTAGCTGCTCTCCATCTCATTGACCTACAGCAGCAGACTGTGAACAAAGTAGTCATTGGTTGCATGATGCTTTTTAAATCATCTGGGTTTTACTCACATTTCACATCAATAGAGATGGATTCAGATCTTCTCCTCCCAAGCAGATTCTCAGTTCTGCAGTAATACTGTCCAGAGTCAGAGGACTGGATGGAGCTGAGGACGAGACGTGGTCCTACTTTGACAGAAGAAAGGTTTGCACTTCCATTCCTCTTGTACCAGGTGTAGTTAGCTGCTGGGTTAGCATCACTGCTACAGGTCAGAGTCACTGAACTGCCCTGCTCTATCTCACCAAAGGGACTCACTGACACAGAGGGGAGCTTTGGAGCATCTGGAGGAGAAGTGTTTAAAGTTATTAACATTAAAGGGTAGATATAATGGCAACTTGCAAATGTCCAGAGATACAAAGCAGAAAACATTTTTCACAAACACAAGCATCAAGCATCTGGAGGAGATAACATGAACACATTTCACATTTAATTCCACGGTGGAAGATATTTTAATGAATAATAGTATAATAAAACACAGAGTGGTGGTTCACTTGATTCCATCCTTTATCAGAAATCTAAACATTTGAGGGAAAGAGTTAATCTTTATGTCATGGAAGAAGTTTCCTTCATAATTCTTGTGTATTCTTCTTTCTAGTAGCATCCTTCGTAGCAAGAGTATATTTATCCTATTTTAAAATCAAACAGAAAACCTAGAGCCCTGGTTCAGTGTCTTTGGACTCTGCCATGTCTGCTGGCGACCTCTGGTGGGTAAATAGATACATGAGTGCAATGATGATATATGTTATACTGCATGTTAATGTTATTATGTTAGTGGAAGACTTTGAGTGAACTCACACACTGAAGGAGAGGGGAAGTCCTCATATCCCTTCAAAGCACAGGAATAACTGTCTGCTGACTCATATCTGAAGTATGCATAAGAAGATGTGTCTTCCTTCACTTCCTCTCTGTTCTTAAACCAGATGTAGGAAGTTTGACCAGGTGAACAACTGCTGAGACACCGAAGGAGAGTAGACGATCCTGATCTGCTCACCTGCACCTGGAGATCTGAATAAAGGTACAAACATAAAAATAAAGATCAATAATGTTCATGTATCAAAATTAAAATAACATGTTAAATGTTTTAAGAGTAATATTTCAGATACCTGTGACGGACAAAGTGACTGGATTAGCCCAGTATGTAGCTTGGTTTGTTTTGAACATGAACCTGTACTCAGCTGAGTCGCTCTCTCTCAGGTTTCTGATTCTCAGAGTGCAGATGTTGTTTCCACAGAGATCCTCTACACGACCTGCATACTCTGAGACTGTGTTCAGATCTACATGTTTACCACCTTTCTGTTTAGTTAACCACAATGTTTTCTCTAATGTGTTAACACGATTATTCCAGCTAGATGGGTATGTGTAGCTGCATCTTATCTCCACTGTTGATCCTTTCACTGCACAGATCTCAGTAGAAGAGCAACTCACTCTCCAGCCATCCTGACCCTGAACCACTGAAACACAGAGCACATCAGAAACTATCATCAAAGTTAATCTATACATTGTTGAGAAATTGCCTGATCAGTACTTTCAACAAAGAATGTAAAAATAAACATTTTACAAACTTCACTGGGATAGAGCAGAAAAACACATGTGAATTCCTTCTTAGGCATTTTAAAACCAATGATACTCTTTGACTTTGTTGTTTCTTAATCAAAGCAGGTAGAACAGAAGTCTACGCAAAAAGGGTTCAGTTTGACACAAGATTGGAAAATGCCTTCATAGAAATGAACAGTGAATGATTAGCGATCACATTAATTAGAATAGTGTGAGACTCTCTGAACAGTTTCCTCTCTGTTCGCTCTGTGGTCAGGTTGCTGCTGAGGTCAGTGTGAACAATAACAATACATGCAGAGCACTGAGGCGTGAGCAGCTTCTGTCTGATATACAGATAAGAAAAAGAAGAAGACTGCTTTTAACTCAGAGCGTGAATATAACACTGAGGTCAGAGAGGAGAGAAGGAACTGGAAGGGTTTGGTGCAGAGGTATGGCGACATAAGAGTTGAGTCAATATGTTATGACTTAGAATAAGAATATCTCTCTAAATCACTTAAACTTAATAAAAACAGAGCTGGAGATTATTGAAGTCATCTTAAGAAAAAACAAAGCAAAATGTTTTCACAGAGAGGATGGAACAGTTATGCAGACACTATATTTTAACGCTTGTAAAAGTGATAAGCAAACTGATATTGTATGCAGATGATTGGAGCAAAGGACAGCAGCAACGCACGACAAGATATTCAGAAAATCCATCAAAAAAACTAGTAACGTCTCAAGTTTCTACAATTCTACACACAAATACATTTAAAATGTTTCTGCTAGGTTTGCCTTTTACACAAATCCATCCCACTTATTCCCACATTTCCCAGAATCCCCTCTGTTCATGTGATGAATGTAAGTGTAGATGTACAGTACCTGACACAGAGAGCAGGAAGACAACTAATCCACTCGCTGCTGCAGTTAAACTCATAGCTGCTCCTCTCATCTCTGTGAGACTATAAAACATGTCAGATTAAATAATGTTCACAGGAGGTTTACAGAATCATTACATCAATAAACTGTTTCTACTCACAGTGAAAGAGGAACGATGTGTTTAAAGATAACTTTCCTTTGAAGCAATGAGCAGAATACGGATATCAGGCTGTTAAGAGACTAGATTTCCTTCCTGTTTAGATTATTAATATGCATGATGAGCAAAACCGCAGTAACACCCACTACACAGTAATTCTTTGTTGTCAAAAACTGAACTTTTCTTAACAAAATAAACTATGGCTTTAACTTGTTTGGCTGCCAATATACCACTGACACCAGAAAAGAGCATTCAAATGAAGAAGAGAAAAATAGTTCATCTCTATGAGCACTGAGGATGTCACACAGTCTGCAGGTGTAGTGAAAGAACAGGGGGTTACGTATTGTAACCCTAGTTATATAAACACAGGCTCCGCCCTCTACTGGACTCTATGGGTACTACTCTCTATCATGCTGTGCGTGCTTTCACCTACTGAGTTTACGTAAACGTAGCCGGCCAATCGGGGCGAGCCTACCTGAATGCGCGCGCAGGCCCACAGTATATAAAGGCGGCTACACCCGCCGCCCACTATCCTATACACTCTTCTGCGAGCGGACTAGGAAAGACAGGGCCCCCAGGTAGAGGGCTCCGCCTGTGCTTATATAACTAGGGTTACAATACGTAACCCCCTGTTATATTTCACACAGGCTCCGCCCTCTACAGGACTCTATGGGTACAGTGGGCGGAGCCCCGATGGATACACGCCCTGTCATCCAACAACATCGACCCACCACACCGTCCCTGACCGGCTTTTGGCTAACATCCATTGCATCCCCACTTCCTCCCATCCGGTTGTAACCGTAGAGAAGTTGGGGCCGCACTCTGGATAAGGCACACTCACACACGCTTACCTCGTTACATTACATTACATTACATTGCATTTAGCTGACGCTTTTATCCAAAGCGACTTACAATAAGTGCGTTCGACCAACAAAATACAAACTTGAAGAAAACAGAATCATATAAGTACATCAGGTTTCATAGAGCCAAACATTTCAAGTGCTACTCAACTGGCTTTAGATAAGCCAGTCCTTTATTAGTATAAAAGTGCTTCGTTAATAGTTCTATCGCTCGAAGTGGAGTCGAAAGAGATGAGTTTTCAGTTTGCGCCGGAAGATGTGCAAGCTATCTGCCGTCCTGATGTCAATGGGGAGCTCATTCCACCATCCTGGAGCCAGGACAGCAAACCCACGTGTTTTCGCCGATGGGAACTTGGTTCCCCCTCGCAGCGAGGGTGCAGCGAGTCGTTTGGCTGATGCAGAGCGTAGTGCACGCGCTGGGGTGTACGGTTTAACCATGTCCTGGATGTACGAAGGGCCAGATCCATTCGCAGCATGGTAAGCAAGTACCAGTGTCTTGAAGTGGATTCTAGCAGTTACCGGAAGCCAGTGAAGGGAGCGGAGGAGCGGAGTGGTGTGGGAACATTTAGGAAGGTTGAAGACCAGACGAGCCGCTGCATTCTGGATGAGCTGTAGAGGTCGGATGGCACATGCAGGTAGACCAGCCAGGAGGGAGTTGCAGTAGTCTAGGCGTGAGATGACGAGAGCCTGGACCAGAACCTGAGTCGCTTTCTGTGTCAGCTGGGGACGTATCTTCCTGATGTTGTAAAGCGTGTATCTGCAGCAACGGGTTGTAGCAGCGATGTTTGCAGTGAAGGACAGGTTGTTATCTAGGGTCACACCCAGATTCCTTGCAGTCGTGTAGAGTGTGCATGGAAAAGATCTGTGCGGAGACTCTGTCTGCAGCCTACCGCGCACCATGTTCCCCAGGTCCCTCAGGAGCATGGGAAAACATAAGTGCACCACGTCCCCCACACGCTCCGTGAAGAGTGGGCATGGACAATAGTGAGGAAGGCTCTCCCAGCCTGCCTCCAGCACTGTATGGGGCTGATTGCGCACCGTGTCTCCTGAGTCCCTCGAGAGCATGGGAAAACACAAGTGCTTTATGTCCAGGGGGGGGGGGGGGGGTCAGACACCTGCTGACCCACAGCCACCCCCCCTCTCATCAGTCATGCGTTGCCTCGGCAAGCACAGACGACGAGAAGGAGCCAGACATGTCCAGGAGATAACATTTTATGAAGGAGCCTGGCGTAGACCAAGACGCCGACGTGCATAATCTTCTACACTCACGCTGCTGAATAAAGCTGTTTGACACAGCCCGTGTAGAATGCGCACGGACCCCAGTGGGGAGGGCTCTCCCCGCCCGTCCATAGGCATGTGTAATGCACCCGCATAGCCATCCTGTTAGGTGCTTCTTGGAGAGAGCTTTTCTAGCCACACCATCCCCAAAGCACACAAAACAGCTGTTCAGTGCGTCTAATGGCAGCCGTGCGCTCTACATAACATGCTAGCGCACGCACTGGGCAGTAGGGCTGTCCCGAATACCATTTTTCGGGCTCCGGATATTCGGTAGTAATCCGCAGCGAATATTCGAATATTCGGTGCGGAGAGATTTATTTATTTTTTTAATAAAAATGTGTTTTCAAAAATGTTTCATAACACGCTCCGAGACACCTGACAACACGATGTTAAGCAGAAGCGCAGAAAGAGCATACTATTACGATTTATATGTATTTATTGTCTCAGTACTCGCATAGCCTACATTAAAACGAAATGTGTCCTCTGCATTTAATCCAGCCGCAGTGCAGCGCCCGGGGACCAAATCTGGTTCCAAATTCCGTCTATAACGTTTTACAACCTGAAGATACAAAACACATATTTCTGTTATAACAACAATACTTTGAATAACATAGCCGTAACAGTAGGCCTAACAGGGTAACACTTGTTACCGATACAGTAAACAGTATTTAAATAACTGAAGAACGAAAAATAAATGAACGAACTGTATGCCAATAATTGCCTTAGCCCCAGATGTTCCCACATTGCTCCTATTATTTTCACTATTCGGATCAAATTGAAAAACTAATATAAAAAACAATTCGGTTGCTTGCTTGCAACTATTTTCCAAGCAAAGTAAGAGCACGATTTTATCATGTGTAACGTTACTGTTTAAACGGCGGATAAAGCAGCTTCATCACGGCAATTTGACAACAGCTAAGCTAAGCTAGTACTTACAGCATCCGGTGACTTTTCAGAGTTGTTGTGCCACCAGCCAGTTTCTTGTCGCATATTTGGCACACCGCCTTCTTCTTACCGTCGTCCAATTTAAAATGGTCCCACACAGCTGAAGTCTTCGGCATTTTGTGTTCAGGTGTGTGAAACGAGGTGAAGCGAGGTGAAGCGAGGTGAAGCGTGCCGTTTGCGTTCATAACTGAGTGAACGTGATGTCAGGAGCACACGCTGAGATTGTATATATTTCCGCATTTTAACAGTGCAATTCAAAAGTATAAATATAGTATAAGAATATGGCAATTCGCCTTTATTGATAGCATAGATTTAGAAAAAAAAAAAAAAATGTTTTGAAAAAAAATAAAAAAACGAATATTCGAATAATGAAATTGAAACCCGAATAGTTGACCAACGAACGAATATTCGAATAGTCGAATATTCGGGTACAGCCCTACTGGGCAGAGGAGGTGCAATTTAGCCTCCCTGGCCTCAATATGGGGTGGAAGATTAAAGCCACCTAACTGAATAGCCCTTGACCTGAACGAACTCCTTAGGTTCTTAGGAGTAAAGGAGGGGTTCGGTCTGAGTGTCGCCCCGCTACGGTCACCCCGGATCAAAAGGCAGCTTGGGTGCACCGACAGAGCGGTCAGCTCGGACACTCTTTTGGCCGAAGTCAAGGCAAGTAGCAATGCTGTCTTCCATGACAGTGCTTTCAGGGAGGAGAGCTCCAGGGGCTCAAATGGTTCTGTGACCAGAGCCTCGAGCACCAACGGCAGGTCCCACTGTGGGGCGGAGGCGTGCACTACTGGGCGCTGCCTCCTGACCCCCTGCAAAAACCGCGACATAAGCGGCTGACTGAAGGCTGACCTGCCTCCAAATCCCTCATGGCAAGACGAAATGGCTGCTGCATACACCTTAATTGTGGAATGAGCCAGCCCCCTGTCCACCAGTATCTGTAAGTAGGTAAGAATAGAGCCCAGCATGCATGACAGAGGCTCTATACTCCTTCCTTCATACCATCGCCGGAATCCCGCCCACTTTGGCCTGCAACAGGCTGTGGTGGATTCTGCTCCTGCTGCCTGTCTCAGGCCTGTCCCAAGCCTGGAGAGGTTGGCCCAGAGTGGGTAACGCCCCTATTGCCCCTGCTTCCTGAGACAGCGCTCCCCAGACCTGAGGAATAGCCCAGGGCTGGCCCACCATCATCTGTGTTATCCCGCGTACCACGGCGCCAGGCGGCAATCTCGGGCCACTAGGATGACTGACAGCTGCTCCCGCCTCACCCTATCCAGAAGGGGGGGGATAAGGTGCAGCGGTGTAAAGGCGTAAAGCAGCTTCCTTGGCCATGGCTCGTGTGCAAATGCGTCCGCCCCCAAGGGCGGATTGTCCCACTGGGCCAGGGAGAACCACAGGGCACAGTGGCTGTTGCGCTGATTGGCGAACAGGTCCACCTCTGCTCTCCCGAACTGAGTCCAGAACTGCTTCACCACCTCCGGGTGAAGCCTCCACTCGTCTGGCAGGGGTCCGCCTCTTGACATGAGGTCGGCCCCCCCCGTTCTCCCGTCCCGGGATGTGCAGGGCCCTTAGAGACAACACAATCTGTGAAACCCACAACCACAGGTTCTCTGCTTGTTGACCGCGGCAGAGAACCTTGAGCGGACTCCGCCTTGCCTGTTGATGTACGCCACTGTGGTGCGGTTGTCGCTCCTCACTAGCACATGTTTGCCCTGTATTAAGGGTTTGAAGTGCTGTAGGACCAGCATCACTGCTTGCAGCTCCAGGAGGTTGCTGTGCCGAGCCTCTGTCAGAGGCCAGCAACCACCTACAGCTCTCTCTAGGCACGTCCCCCCCATCCCGTCACTGAAGCGTCTGTAAAGACTGTGATATAGGAGGTCACTTGCCCCAGTGGAGCTCCCCTCCGCAGATTCTCTGGGGACCCACAGAATCGGAGGTTGCTCTCTACTGAGGGGGGGATGATCACCAGACGTCGTTTGTGTCTTGAGATCTAAACGAAGGCCGGTAAGCCACCTCTGTATGCGACGTGCATGCAGGAGTCCGAGTGGCACTACGGAGTGAGCAGCCGTCATGAGACCCAAAGTCTACATGATGATCAAAGCTGTCACCGTCGCCCCCTGACACAGCCTGCAGACTGCCCGCAGCAGGGATGCCTGTCTGCTTTCTGTCAGGGTGGCACGTAGTCTGCCTGCATCGAGCATCACCCCCAGATATTCTACCTGCTGGTGAGGTATGGGGGAGCTCTTCTTCCAATTGACCGCAACTCTTTTTCAACCCAACTTGGTTAGGTGTAGGATCAATTGGGCTGTGAAACATTGCCCATTCCCTGGACCTGGCCATGACTATGAGGTCGCCCAGATTAAAGAACACCCTCATGTCATGGTCCCGCAGCGGTTGCAGCGCCGTAGCGTGCGTGGGGATAGGGAGTAGCCGAACGTCAGTCTGTTGTACTCGTAGGCTACCCCCTGGAAGGCAAAACGCAAATACTTTCTGTGTTTTGGAGCAATTTCGCCATGAAAGTAAGCGTTCTCCAGGTCGATGGTTGTGAACCAATCGCCTGGCTGTACCAGTCCCAGTAACTGTTTCATAGTTAACATATGGAACTTCTTGCATGCAATGTATTGGTGCAGGCATTTGAAGGTCCAGAATGGGCCTGAATTCTCCTCTTGGGAACCAGGAAGTACAGGGAATAGTGCCCCTTCTCTCTGACTTGAGAGTGCACATGCCGAGAGGAAACCTATCTCCTCTTGGGATGACAGATTTGCCTCTCTCATGCCTCTGAATGGAGGAGGGATGCTGCAAAACTGGAGTGAATAACCCAGTCAGTGTCCTGTCCGTCCGCCCTGTTAATTCACCACTGATTTTCCATTCCCCATAACATTGTGTTAGGGGATGTGCAATTAGCTGCGGAGCCGCAGCTATGAGGCTGTGGCACTCTCTGGTGGCCCACTCCGCCGTCAAACCCTCCATAAAAGGAAGTTTGACCCATGGGGGGCTGACACAGAAAGGGCCGTTTGTCTATTATGCAGTTTCCACTCAGAGAACAAAACGGCCGATTTTTCACTGAAGTCCCTGAACACACCACGGCAGCACCGTGAGAGCGCGCTCCGCCATAATGCTGTTTTCTCAGAGAGAAAGAGGCATTAATCTGATCTTCTTCTGTCCATGAACGCACCTAGGAGCGCACTCGGGGGGGGGGGGGGGGGTCGTCATAATGCCGTCTCTTTGAAACGGACATTATGGGGGTTTACATTATGGGGAAATGTGGAATGCATTTTACACACACATATCACTCTAGATCAGGGATGGGCAAATGGCGGCCCGCGGCCCGCATGCGGCCCCGACCTCCTCTTTTTGCGGCCCTCAGATTAATTTATAAAAAACGTAATTAATTAATAAAACATTTTAAAAAATGTTTACTTGTAGTACTGATACCGTCCACTAGACTCCTAGTTACGTCGCGAGCTGCGTAGATGATTTCAAATACCGCGAAATAATCTGTGACGCATTTGTGTGTATTGTGTTTGTTTCCCGTGGAAACCCTCACAAGAAACACCGGCTGTTGTTATGCCTGCTGTGACGTTAAGTTGCCTCTTGTAATTATGCCTTTACAAGCTTAAAAGTTGTTTTTATCATCTGAATTTGGCGAAACAAGTTTAATATTCTTAAAACAAAGACTTTGTTTATTTGAAATCAGATGAAAACAAACTGTCACGGACCCTGCCGTGTTATCTATGATTACTACGCTTTTCATTCATAATTTCAGCGGAAGGGAGGGAGAGTGGCGCTGAGGAACAGCAGAGTGCGGGCTGACAGGTGTCTGTGTTGACATTCCCCTTATTGTGGAATAAGGGGAATGCAGAGACTCGCTACAAGTGTTTTAGGTTCAAGTTAGACAACTAATGTCTGGGTTAGTGTTCATGACTTAATGTGTATGTCATCTTAATGGTTAATCTCAATACACACACATTTTCCGTGCTTTCCAATAGTTTAAAATAGTTTTATTCCACTGTTTAATAACCTGTTCAATACAAACATGTCACTTGTAAAAATGAAATAACATTTCTGTGAACTGATATTTGTTTAGTGAGCTTATTAGAGGATGTTCCCTTTTTTGGGGGATGTTCCCTTTGATTGTAAAATGTCAATGAAGATGTCAGACTTAGTATATTTGTTAATAATTACATACAACACATGGAATTTGTGTGTGTGTGTTCCAAGTGAATCTGCGGCCCCCTGGTGGCCAGTACATCAATGATGTGGCCCCCACCACCATCAAAGTTGCCCATCCCTGCTCTAGAACTAGAGTTACACTACGTAACCCACTGTTCTTCTGTGGAGGTCCCTGAACGCACCGCGGCCACTCTCACGGGGGCCGCGCCTCATAATGGGTGTCCAATTAACATCGTATGAAAACGGCCTTGCCGATCTCAACGAGACATTATGGGAAAATGTGGAATTGTGGAGAGAGATGACTCTTACTCTGGGATAAATGCCATAGTTTTTCCTAAATGCATTTCACACACACACACCTCTAGAACTAGGGTTACAATACGTAACCCACCGTTCATGCAACAGGGCCTCTTTTCGACTTCCTGTTGAAAGGAAACCTATCTCCTCCCAGGATGATAGATTTGACTCTCTATTGCCCCTGAATGGAGGAGGGACGCTGCAAAGCTTGAGTGAGTAACCCAGTCTCAGTGTCCTGCCCCTCTACTCTGTCAGTACACAGCTTTTGTGGGGCTTCCATTCCCCACAAAACTGTGTTCAGGGGACATGCCAGCAGCTGTGGAGCCAAAGCTAAGAAGCTGTAGTATTCTCTGGTGGCCTACTCTGCTGCCACACCTTTCCATAAGAAGGGAGTTTTGGCATGGGGGCTGACACAGAAAAGGGCCGATTTTCTACTGAGGTCCTTGACGCACCGCGGCACGCTCCCGTGGGGCCGCGGCTCTGTCCTAATGCCGTCTCTTTGAAACGGACATTATGGTGAAAAGTGGAAATGTGGAGAGAGATGACTCTTACTCTGGGATAAATGCAATCGTTTTCACTGAATGCGTTTCTCACACACACATCACTCTCTCTTGAACCCGCAGTGTTTTGACAGCACTTCGGTTTATTCCACGCGCCCATGCTGTCTCACTGGAGTTTACAGAAGGGGCGGGGAGTGTAGGACAGTGTTATTTCCTCTGGGGATGAGCGAGAAGCAGCCACGCTGCGACTACTCCTGACCCACGTAACCAATGAGATCGATCCAAAGAGCCCTTCCGTAAACACGGGAGCTCCCGGCCCGAGAGATCAACATGTTGCACGGTCCTTTTGGAAAGTGCCATGCGGCGTGATCCCTCACCGGGATATCACACGGCAGACAACGGCGGCGGCCACGATCAAGCTACAAATAATCGCTCTGATCTGATGAGGTGGGGGCATCTCCAGCAATGAGCGAGATGCCAACACACCCGTGTTTATTTGCAGTCGCCCTGTCACGCGGTAGCGTGGCAGAGCTGTTTTCAGCTCCCTGCCCAGCCTGCTGCCCGCTGGGAGCAGCTGCGCTCCGCCGCCATGGTCATCACCTAGGGCGGTGGACCTCTATGGACCGGACCCGTAAGTGCCCGACAACGGCAAACGGAGCCATCCGCCCAAGCCCCCAGGAAGTGCGCCGGACTCAGATGAAAAGATTCGTGCTGGCCAAACGGCGGTACTACACTTCCGTTTGGTTGCCAGGCCCGGAAACACTTTTTCCCATTGACTTACATGGGGAAAGAGTGGTCTGTAACTCGTTGGATACTTTTTTTTAAACTAAATAAACTACCCAGTATGAACACTTGTATAGCCCTTATTAAAAACATTCGTTCCTCAAGTTGTAATAATGTGCTAATAACGTTATTCTGAGAGTTATTTCCCTCTGCATTATGAACACGCATTACATTACATTACATTACATTGCATTTAGCTGACGCTTTTATCCAAAGCGACTTACAATAAGTGCGTTCGTCCAACAAAATACAACTTGAAGAAAACAGAATCATAAAAGTACATCAGGTTTCATAGAGCAAAAACATTTCAAGTGCTACTTAACTGGCTTTAGAAAAGCCAGTCCTTTATTAGTATAAAAGTTCTTCGTTAATAGTTCTATCGCTCGAAGTGGAGTCGAAAGAGATGAGTTTTCAGTTTGCGCCGGAAGATGTGCAAGCTATCTGCCGTCCTGATGTCAATGGGGAGCTCATTCCACCATCCTGGAGCCAGGACAGCAAACCCACGTGTTTTCGCCGTTGGGAACTTGGGTCCCCCTCGCATCTAGCCCACGGGACCGCGCCGCTCGGCACGTTCATGTTACGTGTCCCGACCAATCAGAGCACACTGTGCTCACAGGGAGGGTGGGGGCTGAAGCTATTGGAGCTACAACGATCCCGTTAAAGGCAGAGAGTGAAATTCAGTGAATACACGTAGTTTACAGAGATGCTGTATGAGAAACCAATGTGAGTTGCGTTTATCTTTACCCATGGATGCACAATAAGAACGGATCCATATCGTCTTACTGCCATCCCACGGAGCTGTAATCAGTGCTTGAATTGGAATGAAAAAGGTGCCAGTACTCTAAAATCAGCAACTTTTTCAAGTCAATTTTATATATACAGCCCACAAACAAGAATTTGGCTACTATAATGCTGGTGGGTTTGTCTCTTTACTACTGTATATTTTAGAAAGGTTCA
Organism: Gymnodraco acuticeps; assembly: GCF_902827175.1. NCBI lineage: Eukaryota > Metazoa > Chordata > Actinopteri > Perciformes > Bathydraconidae > Gymnodraco > Gymnodraco acuticeps. The sequence continues at coordinate 213,954 of NW_022991932.1, forward strand.
CTGTACTTAACATTTTTTATGATAGGCAGCGGATATGGCTAAAGCTCAGTAAGGTCAATATTAACTGAAAATATAGCAATCAAAGTCTAGATCTTCTGCTGAAGACACATGAAGCAGAGACCTTTCAGATGAGAGCCCCTCTGGTGGTGTTCAACATTAATGACAAGGAAACAAAGCTCTGGTCAGAAGCATTTTTTATAAAAAGCTTTAACAAAATTAAGTATTTCTGTACATTTTGAATGCAATCTAACTTTCCAACTCAGAAAACGAAAAAGTGCCAAAAGTCTTCTCACATGGCTGAGCTGCTTTGCAATATACTTCACCACTGAAGAATACAAATATGTATAAAGTAAACTATGATGCAATCTAACTTTCCAACTCAGAAAAATGATAAAGAGCATGAACAAAGAACATGTAAAAACAAATGCAAAATTTGCACAATCTAAAATGAGCCATGGTAAAGAGTTACATTGAACACCAAGCTGATCAGATAACTCCCTAGTTGGTCTGAAGTCCTTCTATCTCCAGGATCTGTACAAATCGGCACATTATGCCAAAAGTCTTCTCACTGGGTGAGCTGCTTTGCAATATACTTCACATTGTTAGAAAAGGCTCCAGAAGGCCTTGGGGACATCAGTATCAGGGGCTGGAGCTGGACAGGCTCTTTCATCAGCACTTCTCCTTCCCTTTGCCAGCCAGGACCTCACATACTGTTCCGGATTGAACTGTCCTAGTGATGGTCCATTACATTTAATGAAAACCAGGCTGGACAGTCGGCTGACAGAGAGAGCATTCCTTTTTGCAGTAAGGATATCGTTCATGCAGCTGAATGCCCGCTCACACTCACTAGTGGAGACAGCGATGGTTCGGACTGCTTTCAGTAGAGGCTCCATGGCAGCAGGTGTACGGGATGCCCTGGTTTCCTTGTATTCGCGAAAGCCCTGAACAGTCTCTCTTCTGTCCACTTTCAGCACTTCGCACAAACGTAGCACCTCTACGTCCCCATACTGTACGTCTAACTCCTCTTCAGGCCAACTTCCAGGATGGATAACTTTCATGTCCTGGATTAGCCGATTGTCCCGGGCCTCCCGGCCATGTAATGGGATTTCTCTTGTGCTGACATGAGAGGAGGTTGTGGAAGTCATTCTGTGTCTCAGATTCTCTACCATACTGCGGAAAAACTGACCTGCATGAATCTGTACAAGCCTGCCATTCTCACGCAGGGCAACACCCTTGAAGGACTTCTCAGCTAGAGCTGTATGAACTGTAGTCATGTGTGGGCCAAGCATGGTGACCATGGATTAAAAAACTCGTATTTCTCGAGTTAAGAGCCTATCTGCTGTAGGCAGTGTCATCTCTCTTTTTTGGAGTTGCCGAGAGAGGTCGCTGAGCTCTGTGAGCGCATCGTACATCAGTCCCAGATTGCTGACAAACGTTGCAGATGTGAGCACATCATCCAGGCCCTTGTACTTTGCTCTGTCTCTGGAATCCCTGCTCGTGTCGTTTGCAGCATTTGTGAAGTGATCATGAAGCACTCGGTAGTTTTCCCAGACTGCTCTGACGCTCCTTTCACTTGAAGCCACCCAGCGGATGGACAAAACACGCCCTATCACCAGGAGACGCTGTCCGACTGCTTGCGCACACTGCGCTAACTGCCTCTGATTTTTGGGGGAGGCATGGAACAAGGAATAGAGTTTGTCAAAAAAGATCTGGAAATGATTGAGCCCTGAGACCTCCTTGACCACATCCCCAACTGCCAGCTCTTGACGATGATTGGAGCAGTGCCACACAAACAGGCTTGGGAATTTACTACACAACTGGGTAGCAACGCCTGTTCTCTTCCCTAGCATGACTGAAGCCCCATCACATGCAAAATAAACGAAACACTGACCTAAAAAGTCCTCGTTAAAATCTCTTCCAAGACACTCCATTAACGCCTTTGTGATGTCATCAGCCGTTGTTCCATCCAACTCGATCAGCTCCCAAAAAAACGTTTCGGGCTCAGCATCAGCTAATGCTGAGCGTAGACACACAACAAGCACCGTTTTACCACTAATAGTGGTAGATTCATCGACCAAAACACAGAGTTTTCTTTGGTTTTCTGTAATGTCTTTTGCCATTTTTTTCTTCAGCTCATGAGCTATGTGGTCGATGATTTCGCCACAGGTTTTATTGGAGTGCAAAACCCTGCCCACGTTCAGCCCATTCAGTTTCTGTACATTCAAATCAATTGGCATGTCTGTGAATGGCCGGCTATGTTTGCCAATTGTATATGCCGTTCGAAAAACTCTGATAGTGGTGTCTAATTCAGATTTATGCATAGACTGCACTTGATGTTGAATAGTTTCACGTGAAGCAGATGTAAGGATGTCAGCAGCTTTTACATGGGCTTGTGATTCTTTATGTTCTTTGATTTTTTTTCTCAGGCTAGCTTGTTGTTTGCCCTTGTCAACACCGAAATGAGACACTGCACACTCACCCCATTCAGTTGACAGTTTCAGTCCTTGTCCAGTGTGTATTCCCAAAGATTTGACATCTCTGCATATCCGACATCCTAGCTTCTTATCTTTAAGAAGGAGCCATGCATTGGTCTTGCAAAAATATTGCACCTGGTCCGTTGTCCAGCAGTCAGGTGCATCGCTTTGCCCGGTGTTGGTGGTGGCAGTTGCGCCAGCAGCAGCTAACTTTAGAGGCTCTGGAGGAGGCGGCGGAGCTAGTGCTAATGCTAATGCACTAGAACTTGGAGCAGGAGGATCAACCAAAGAAAGCTCCCCATCAGACACAATTTCCAACACAGGCACAGCATTCTCTGTATTTGAAGTTTCTTCCGGCGACAACCGCTGTCTTTTTGCACTTTTATTAATCCACGCTAACATTTTAGAAATGCTAATTTGTGACGTGACTTGCTTTCCTTCTCTCGGGGGCGTGCCTGCTCTGTTCTATCACTCTACATAGCCACCCACTGGGTGGGAGTTGCACTGCATAAACACAACACACGTGCATCTAGGTATGTAAATTGTAAAGCATTAAAACATGGTTTTACTAACAGTTTTCAGTATGTTGTTACTTCGGCATTATTATTATTATTATTTTGAAACGTGTATTACTATTAAATCACGGTCAAATAGTTAATTTTGACATAGTCGTTTCCACCACAGTATTTACATGGAGAAGATAAGCCCCGCCCCCTCTCCAGCACGTTCTGTTTGAATGACAGGAGTAAACAGCTGACAGCCGCTGTGAAACTCCAGCGGTTAGAGCGATGAGAATGTCCGTTCGGCACCTCATGACGCATCTACTGAGTACCGGGCGGCTGTATATATATATATGGATGTATAATAAGAACGGCGGGAGAGTGTTGAGTACTGGCACGGTGCATGAGTACCGGAGTACCGCCAGCATGCCGGTACTGAGCAAGAAGTGCCGGTACTCCATGGGTCAGAACCAGAAGTGCCGGTACTGCGTACCGGTGAGTACCGGCCCAATTCCAGCACTGGGGCTGTATGATTAAATCTTGTACCGTAAATGTTGTATTAAATAAAGTTAATATTACCGACATTATTAACGTCCCTGTAGCTTCGTATTGCACTAAGAAGCTTATTGCACTGTATATAAATATATATATATAGGCTACAGTGCAATAATTATTTCATGCTAAATGAAGCTCTGTTGGATATCACTAGATCCTGTTACAGCGTAATATACGTACATAACGATTGATGTGTACATTAGCATCATTATTAGCCGCTAGCTAATATCTGCCGCCTCGTTAATATCAAATCCATGATAACAACAAACCATTACCATGCTGTCATGAACGCGCGGTGCTGTTACGTGTATGCAAATTGACGTGCTTGATGTGAACGAGCATTTTGGTTAAAGTTGCGCATGCTCTATGAGTGCACATACGGGTACTTCTCAGGCATGCTGGGTAATCTGTGACGTTTCACTCTCTCAAAAGTTGAGCCATTTTATCATCATGCGCTAATGAGCAGCTCTCATAGGAATGAATGAGGCCCCGCCTCCCACGCTGTATCCAGTTCTTATTATACATCCATGCATCCGCCCCGCTGGAATGGCGAACGTGAATGGCACCGCCTCGGCCATATCCTGGTCCCCCAAACACTCTAAGCAGAGGAGGTGGAGACCGGCGCCCGCGATCAAACCAGGGCAGGTGCATGGCCGAGCTTCCAGTAATGGTTAGTCCATTTTCCGTTTCTTCTAATCTTCTAATCTTCGTTCGTTTAACTCTTCGATTGTCAGCTCGTCTGAAGAGAAAAAGGATAGTGGGCGGCGGGTGTAGCCGCCTTTATATACGTTGGGCCTGCGCGCGCATTCAGGTAGGCTCGCCCCGATTGGCCGGCTACGTTTACGTAAACTCAGTAGGTGAAAGCACGCACAGCATGATAGAGAGTAGTACCCATAGAGTCCAGTAGAGGGCGGAGACTGTGTGAAATATAACAGGAAGGCATTAACCTGAATAACCACGAGGCAGTTTTAGTAAACAACATGAAGAGCACAGTATTCATTATAAGAGAGGATGGAAAATGCCATATAATTTATCTTGGTTTGTTTCTTCTCTGTTCTCTCTGCGGGCAGGTTGCTTGAGACTTGAGAAACTCACATGCCTGTTAGTGGCAACCCAACAGGAACACACACATCACACTCATAATCAAGTGGACAGGAAGGAATCAGACACACAATGGTCCAGTAATTATTGTTGGAGCTATTTATTGATTTAACATGTTGATGTTGATCTATGTCATGGAAGAAGTTTCCTTCATAATTCTCCTTTATTCTTCTTTCTAGTAGCATCCCTCGTAGCAAGATTATATTTATCCTATTTTAAAATCAAACAGAAAACCTAGAGCCCTGGTTCAGTATCTTTGGACTCTGCCATGTCTGCTGGCGACCTCTGGTGGGTAAATAGATACATGAGTGCAATGATGATATTTACATTTTTACATTACATTACATTACATTGCATTTAGCTGACGCTTTTATTCAAAGCGACTTACAATAAGTACATTCGACCAGGAAGACACAACCTTGAAGGAAACAGAATCATATAAGTACATCAGGTTTCATAGAGCCAAACATTTCAAGTGCTACTCAACTGGCTTTAGGTAAGCCAGTCCTTTATTAGTATAAAAGTGCTTTGTTAATAGTTCTAACGCTCGAAGTGGAGTCGAAAGAGATGAGTTTTCAGTTTGCGCCGGAAGATGTGCAAGCTATCTGCCGTCCTGATGTCAATGGGGAGCTCATTCCACCATCCTGGAGCCAGGACAGCAAACCCACGTGTTTTCGCCGATGGGAACTTGGGTCCCCCTCGCAGCGAGGGTGCAGCGAGTCGTTTGGCTGATGCAGAGCGGAGTGCACGCGCTGGGGTGTACGGTTTAACCATGTCCTGGATGTACGAAGGGCCAGATCCATTCGCAGCATGGTAAGCAAGTACCAGTGTCTTGAAGTGGATTCTAGCAGTTACCGGAAGCCAGTGAAGGGAGCGGAGGAGCGGAGTGGTGTGGGAAAATTTAGGAAGGTTGAAGACCAGACGAGCCGCTGCATTCTGGATGAGCTGCAGAGGTCGGATGGCACATGCAGGTAGACCAGCCAGGAGGGAGTTGCAGTAGTCTAGGCGTGAGATGACGAGAGCCTGGACCAGAACCTGCATCGCTTTCTGTGTCAGCTGGGGACGTATCTTCCTGATGTTGTAAAGCGTGTGTCTGCAGCAACGGGTTGTAGCAGCGATGTTTGCAGTGAAGGACAGGTTGTTATCTAGGGTCACACCCAGATTCCTTGCAGTCTGAGTCGGGGAAACAACTGAGGTGCCGATGTTGATTGTTAGGTCAAGAGTGGGACAATCTTTTCCCGGAAGGAAGAGCAGCTCAGTCTTGTCAAGGTTGAGCTTGAGGTGGTGAGCAGACATCCACTGAGAGATGTCAGCTAGACAAGCAGAGATGCGTGCGACGACCTGGGTCTCTGAGCGGGGAAAGGACAGAATTAATTGGGTGTCGTCAGCGTAGCAGTGGTATGAAAAACCATGCGGGCTAATGACTGGTCCGAGCGAGTTTGTGTACAGGGAGAAGAGGAGGGGACCAAGAACAGAGCCCTGAGGGACCCCTGTAGTTAATTGACAAGGGTCGGACTCAGACCCTCTCCAAGTCACCCCGTAGGTACGGTCTTTCAGGTATGAGGTGAGGAGGGAAAGTGCAGAGCCTGAAACTCCAAGTTTTTGGAGTTTCATTTTGGTTTCATTTGTTTATTCATTTGTGTTTACATTAATTAAGATTTGGTGTATTTTGTTGGTTTTCCTTTGTTTATCTTTCTGCACCGAACGGGGCAGAACCCTAACCTTTTGTCTTGTGCCGGACAGGTGCTGTGGGCCTGAGGCGGCAGACTCCCTGGTGGGAGCAGTGGTGTTCTTCACATGTCCGTTTTGTGTGGTGTGCAGCGTCAGTGATTTAGTTTGGACCCCTTGCTCCCCTTTGTGCTGGTGGTAAGTCCCAGCCCTGTCCTTTTCCCCAAAGTGTGGATGTTATTGAAATGTGTTGTGTCTGGTGTTTTTAGATATTCTGTATTTTATAAATAAAGTAGCCTTTGATATTAACCCTTAAACTGTCTCTGGGCGAAACTCCACCAGGTGGCGTTGTCAGCAACCGACCTCTTACACCTAGCCGCACCACCCCGCCACAACGCAGAGAAAAGCCACACAGTATCACACAGTAACACAGAAAGCACACACACAGGTACACACAGTAACACAGAAAGCATACAGACAGGTACACACAGTAACACAGAAAGCACACAGACAGGTACACACAGTAACACAGAAAGCACACACACAGGTACACACAGTAACACAGAAAGCACACACACAGGTACACACAGTAACACAGAAAGCACACACACAGGTACACACAGTAACACAGAAAGCACACACACAGGTACACACAGCATCACACACATACAGACACTCAGGTCACACACAAAGCAGACAGTGAGGTAAATACATTTGTTGAAACTCATCACAGGAAGTGACAGTCCAATTCTTTACATCTGTTCAGAAAAACACAACCAGAGTCCTTTAGAAACGATGGAATTAAGATAAGATAAGACTTACATTGTTATGCCAGAGTTACAAAAATACAATAAACACAGCAGCGGGTTAGGGTTAGCCTAGCCTAGCCTAGCCTAACCCTAGTAAACTGTACACTAACAGTGCAGTAAAAACAGCAATTAAATATCTACAGGAAACAGAGACGGTCACGTAATGAATGTGTGAATATTATTATATTATTGTGAATAAATGTCTTGTTGATAAGTTGATGATATCCTCACCGAGCTTTTGTATGTTTTAAAAATGTTCAATAAAATATTTATTAAAAAAAAACATGGGGGTGGTGCGGCTAGGTGTAAGAGGTCCGTTGCTGAAAACGCCACCTGGGGGAGTTTCGCCCAGAGACAGTTTAAGGGTTAATATCAAAGGCTACTTTATTTATAAAATACAGAATATCTAAAAACACCAGACACAATACATTTCAATAACATCCACACTTTGGGGAAAAGGACAGGGCTGGGACTTACCACAGCGGCAGGTAACACAAAGGGGAGCAAGGGGTCCAAGCTAAATCACTGACGCTGCACACCACACAAAACGGACACGTGAAGAACACCACTGCTCCCACCAGGGAGTCTGCCGCCTCAGGCCCACAGCACCTGTCCGGCACAAGACAAAAGGTTAGGGTTCTGCCCCGTTCGGTGCAGAAAGATAACAAAGGAAAACCAACAAAATACACCAAATCTTAATTAATGTAAACACAAACGAATAAACAAATGAAAGTAAATGTAAATATCATCATTGCACTCATGTATCTATTTACCCACCAGAGGTCGCCAGCAGACATGGCAGAGTCCAAAGACACTGAACCAGGGCTCTAGGTTTTCTGTTTGATTTTAAAATAGGATAAATATACTCTTGCTACGAGGGATGCTACTAGAAAGAAGAATAAAGGAGAATTATGAAGGAAACTTCTTCCATGACATAGATCAACATCAACATGTTAAATCAATCAATAGCTCCAACAATAATTACTGGACCATTGTGTGTCTGATTCCTTCCTGTCCACTTGATTATGAGTGTGATGTGTGTGTTCATGTTGGGTTGCCACTAGCAGGCATGTGAGTTTCTCAAGTCTCAAGCAACCTGCCCGCAGAGAGAACAGAGAAGAAACAAACCAAGAGAAATTATATGGCATTTTCCATCCTCTCTTATAATTAATACTGTGCTCTTCTAGCTGTTCAGTTAAACTGCCTCGTGGTTTTTCAGGTTAATGCCTTCCTGTTCCTTCACTACACCGGCAGACTGTGTGACTTCCTCAGTGCTCATAAAGATTAACTTAATTTGAATGCTCTTTTCTGGTGTCAGTGGTATATTGGCGGCCAAACAATTAAAGCCATAGTTTATTTGGTTAAGAAAAGTAAAAATGTTTACAACAAAACACAACTGTGTAGTGGGTGTTACTGGGGTTTGGCTCATCATGCATATTAATCGTCTAAAGAGGAAGGAAATCTAGTCTGTTAACAGCCTGATATCCGTCTTCTGCTCATTGGCGACAGAGGACAGGGATCTTTAAACACGTCGTTCCTCCTTCACTGTGAGTAGAAACAGTTTATTGATGTAATGATTCTGTAAACCTCCTGTGAACATTATTTAATCTGACATGTTTTATAGTCTCACAGAGATGAGAGGAGCAGCTATGAGTCTAACTGCAGCAGCGAGTGGATTAGTTGTCTTCCTGCTCTCTGTGTCAGGTACTGTACTTCTACACTTACATTCATCACATGAACAGAGGGGATTCTGGGAAATTGTGGGACTTGTAAAACCAGGTCTCATGTGGGAATAAGTGGGATGGATTTGTGTAAAAGGCAAACCTAGCAGAAACATTTTAAATGTAATTGTGTGTAGAATTGTAGAAACTCAAAGACATTACAGACTCAAGTCCCGCCACCCCAACAACAAAGCAGCTCAAGAGATGCTCAACTCCACCTCTGAGGACATCTCCAGAGATGCATGGTTGGCAGCAGCTTGGAAGCAGGAGTGGGAGTCAGCCGGGCCCTCCCGAATCCACCGTTACATCTGGGACCCAGGAGATGGCGCCATTGGAGGAGACGACCTACCGCGCCGGCAGTGGACCACTCTGAACCGTCTACGAACTGGGGTCGGTCGCTTTAAAACATCGATGAAGACGTGGGGCTTGGAGGACAGTGCGGCATGCGAGTGCGGTGACCCTGAGCAGACCGCTGTCCATATAATCACCATCTGCCCTTTATATAGACCACCCTCGGAAGCCAGCCTCTTCGACCTATGACCAGAGATGCGGGCATGGCTACACGACACCGAGTTGGACCTCTAACGTTACACGAAAGAAGAAGAAGATTACTAGTTTTTTTTATGTATTTTCTGAAGATCTTGTTGTGCGTTGCCACTGTCCTTTGCTCCAATCATCTGCATCAAATATTAGTTTGCTTATCACTTTTACAAGCGTTAAAATGAGAATATATTGTATGCATAACTGTTCCATCCTCTCTGTGAAAACATTTTGCTTTGTTTTTTCTTAAGATGACTTCAAGAATCGCCAGCTCTGTTTTTATTAATTTAAGTGATTTAGAGAGATATTGTTATTCTAAGTCAAAACATATTGACTCAACTCTCATGTAATTATTATTATTATTATACCTCTGCACCTAACCCTTCTAGTTCCTTCTCTACTCTCTGACCTCAGTGTTATATTCACACGGTATATCAGACAGAAGCTGCTCACACCTCAGTGCTCTGCATGTATTGTTATTGTTCACACTGACCTCAGCAGCAACCTGACCACAGAGCGAACAGAGAGGAAACTGTTCAGAGAGTCTCACACTATTCTAATTAATGTGATCGCTAATCATTCACTGTTCATTTATATGAAGGCATTTTCCAATCTTGTGTCAAACTGAACCCTTTTTGCGTAGACTTCTGTTCTACCTGCTTTGATTAAGAAACAACAAAGTCAAAGAGTATCATTGGTTTTAAAATGCCTAAGAAGGAATTCACATGTGTTTTTCTGCTCTATCCCAGTAAAGTTTGTAAAATGCTTATTTTTACATTCTTTGTTGAAAGTACTGATCAGGCAATTTCTCAACAATGTATAGATTAACTTTGATGATAGTTTCTGATGTGCTCTGTGTTTCAGTGGTTCAGGGTCAGGATGGCTGGGGAATGACTTACTCTTCTACTGAGATCTGTGCAGTGAAAGGATCAACAGTGGAGATAAGATGCAGCTACACATACCCATCTAGATTGAATAATCGTGTTAACACATTAGAGAAAACATTGTGGTTAACTAAACAGAAAGGTGGTAAACGTGTAGATCTGAACACAGACTCAGAGTATGCAGGTCGTGTAGAGGATCTCTGTGGAAACAACATCTGCACTCTGAGAATCAGAAACCTGAGAGAGAGCGACTCAGCTGAGTACAGGTTCATGTTCAAAACAAACCAAGCTACATACTGGGCTAATCCAGTCACTTTGTCCGTCACAGGTATCTGAAATATTACTCTTAAAACATTTAACATGTTATTTTTATTTTGATACATGAACATTATTGATCTTTTTTGTATGTTTATGTTCTTTATTCAGATCTCCAGGTGAGCAGATCAGGATCGTCTACTCTCCTTCAGTGTCTCAGCAGTTGTTCACCTGGTCAAACTTCCTACATCTGGTTTAAGAACAGACAGGAAGTGAAGAAAGACACATCTCCTTATGCAGACTTCAGATATGAGTCAGCAGACAGTTATTCCTGTGCTTTGAAGGGATATGAGGACTTCCCCTCTCCTTCAGTGTGTGAGTTTACTCAAAGTCTTCCACTAACATAATAACATTAACATACAGTATAACATATATCATCATTGCACTCATTTATCTATTTACCCACCAGAGGTCACCAGCAGACATGGCAGAGTCCAAAGACACTGAACCAGGGCTCTAGGTTTTCTGTTTGATTTTAAAATAGGATAAATATACTCTTGCTACAAAGGATGCTACTAGAAAGAAGAATAAACAAGAATTATGAAGGAAACTTCTTCCATGACATAAAGATTAACACTTTCCCTCAAATGTTTAGATTTCTGATAAAGGATAGAATCAAGTGAACCACCACTCTGTGTTTGATTAAACTATCATTCATTAAAATATCTTCCACTGTGGAATTAAATGTGAAATGTGTTCATGTTATCTCCTCCAGATGCTTGATGCTTGTGAAAAACGTTTTCTGCTTTGTGTCTCTGGACATTTGCAAGTTGCCATTATATCTACCCTTTAATGTTGATAACTTTAAACACTTCTCCTCCAGATGCTCCAAAGCTCCCCTCTGTGTCAGTGAGTCCCTCTGCTGAGATAGAGGAGGGCAGTTCAGTGACTCTGACCTGTAGCAGTGATGCTAACCCAGCAGCTAACTACACCTGGTACAAGGAGGATCAAAATGCAGACCTTTCTTCTGTCAAAGAAGGACCACGTCTCGTCCTCAGCTCCATCCAGTCCTCTGACTCTGGACAGTATTACTGCAGAGCTGAGAATCTGCTTGGGAGGAGAAGATCTGAATCCATCTCTATTGATGTGAAATGTGAGTAAAACCCAGATGATTTAAAAAGCATCATGCAACTAATGACTACTTTGTTCACAGTCTGCTGCTGTAGGTCAATGAGATGGAGAGCAGCTACAGTAGATGATGAACATGAAGTTGTATCTACTATTGGCTCTCAAATCTGCACGTATGTTCAGGGTATTCAAGCCAGCAGTAATACAGAAAACGATATACTGTATATGAACAACATAATTGTTTTCTTCAGCTCTATACCAGTCAAAACACACTTCCATATTTCAGATGCACCCACACAAATAACTACGTCTCATTTCAATACTCAATTCAACATGATGTATTTGTAATCTTTTGTTGATTTATTGTATTTCCTCCAGATGCTCCAAAGCTCCCCTCTGTGTCAGTGAGTCCCTCTGCTGAGATAGAGGAGGGCAGTTCAGTGACTCTGACCTGTAGCAGTGATGCTAACCCAGCAGCTAACTACACCTGGTACAAGGAGGATGAAGACTCTCCAAAAGCTTCAGGACAGATCTTCACCATCACTTATTTAAAAGCCGAACACAGTGGGAGTTATTCCTGTGGAGCCCAGAACAAGTTAGGTCGTAGTAACTCCACCTTTCATCTGATTGTTGTTGCAGGTAAGTTTTATGCATTCATCTAAAACCACACACTTATCAGCTTGTTTGTTTTCAGTCACATTGTCTGGTAGGAGGCTGAAAAAGGAGTGTGTGTTCAAATGTACCTTTCCGGTTCGGGTTAGGGGTTGTTTTCTTTCTTTCACATAAGGGAATAATTATTACATTACATTGCATTTAGCTGACGCTTTTATCCAAAGCGACTTACAATAAGTACATTCGACCAGAAAGACACAACCTTGAAGAAAACAGAATCATATAAGTACTACAGGTTTCATAGAGCCAAACATTTCAAGTGCTACTCAACTGGCTTTAGGTAAGCCAGTCCTTTATTAGTATAAAAGTGCTTCGTTAATAGTTCTAACGCTCGAAGTGGAGTGGAAAGAGATGAGTTTTCAGTTTGCGCCGGAAGATGTGCAATCTATCTTGCCTGAGGGTCCAGATTTAGTATGGGGTGCAGTCATTCCCTGTGCACTCAAGCGTGAGAGTTGTGTCTCTTTTGTGAAGCTTATGCCAAGTGCAAGTGCCCACAGGCTGAGAGATATTCCGGAGCAGGCGGATCTTCAAACAGGTCTCTCCATGACACTGGTCTTCATTTGGGGCTCGCAGAGCTGACCAATCCTTTTCCGTCCTTCCCCTCATCCAGGGTCCACTTGTATTTGTCACGATCTGTCTGTGTTGTAGTTTGACGTTGTTCACGGGGAAGAGTTCTGTTTTGCTCTGTACTTAAGCCTTGAAATAAAGGTATTTTCTGTTTATCTGCATTTGGGTCCTGCCTGCTTCGCTCTCAACCCTGACAGAAGGAACTCACCAAATATGGGCCCAGCAGATCCTTTTGAGCAGGAATTGTTGGATTTTACTTTTTCTTTGGCCACCTGCTCTGATCGATGGATGGGAGCGTCCGGGGTTCAGCAGCGAGAGGCTACTCTGGCGGAGGCGCGCCAGATAACTATGGAGAAACCAGGCTTGGTGAGATTCTTACCGGGTGGGGTTTTGGATTTCCTCATGGTGTGTTATCCCCTGCCTGACAGCCCCAGGCCTCCGAACTCCCGTTATGACACCACACGCATCGGTGTGGTCCGTTTGGAGTCAACCCTGGCTTCTGCCCCATTGCCTGCTCCTGTCCAGGAGCAGATCTCTGGAACTCGTCTGGCCTTTGGAGGTCCACAGAGCCTCCAAACGGCTTCTAAATGAAGGAGTCGCAAGGCCAGGTTAGCAGCCCGAGCCCAAAGATCCATAGTCCCGTCCCCAGTTCTGGCCCCAGCAGCCATGGTCCCGGCCCCAGCAGCCATGGTTCCGGCCCCAGTTCTGGCCCAGCAGCCATGGTTCCAGACTTAGTTCTGGCCCCAGTAGCCATGGTTCCGGCCCCAGTTCTGGCCCCAGCAGCCATGGTTCCAGACACAGTACAGGCCCCAGTTCTGGCCCCAGCAGCTATGGTACCAGACCCAGTTCTGGCCCCAGCAGCCATGGTTCCAGACCCAGTTCTGGCCCCAGCAGCCATGGTTCCAGACCTAGTTCTGGCCCCAGCAGCCATGGTTCCAGACTCAGCTCTGGCCCCAGCTGCCATAGTCCCATCTCTTGTCCCATCTCTGGTCCCTTCTCTAGTCTCTTCTCGAGTCCTAACTCAAGTTCCTTCTCTAGTCCCTTCTCTGGTCCCATCTCTAGTCTCTTCTCAAGTCCCCCCTCTAGTCCCTTCCCAAGTCCCTTCCCTAGTCCCTCCTCAGGTCACTTCCCTAGTCCCTTCTCTAGTCCCTTCTCTAGTCCCTTCTCAATTCCTTTATCAAGTCCTTTCTCAAGTCCCTCCTCTAGTCCCTTCTCTAGTCCCATCTCTAGTCCCATCTCCAGTCCCTCCTTTAGTCACTTATCTAGTCCCTTCTCAAATCCCAACTCTAGTCCCATCTCAAGTTCCCTCTCGAGTCCCCTCTTCCAGTTTCTTCTCAAGTCCCCTCTCGAGTCCCCTCTCCAGTTTCCTCTCAAGTCCCCTCTCAAGTCATCTCTCGAGTTCCCTCTCAAGTCCCCTCTCAAGCCCTCTCCCGAGTCCCCTCTCTCGAGTCCCCTCTCGAGTCCCCTCTCGAGTCCCCTCTCGAGTTCCCTCTCGAGTTCCCTCTCCAGTCCTACTCAAGTTCCTACTCAAGTCCCAATTCAAGTCCCTACTGAAGTGCCGTTGGAGGTTCCGCTGGGGGTCCTGCCAACTCCATGTCCTGTCCCGTTGGGGGTCCCGCCGACTACTCTCCTGCCGGGGGTCCTGCCAACCCTATGTCCTGTCCCGTTGGGGGTCCCGCCAACTACTCTCCTGCCGGGGGTCCTGCCAACCCTATGTCCTGTGCCGTTGGAGGCCCCGCCGACTACTCTTCTGCCGGGGGTCCTGCCAACCCTATGTCCTGTGCCGATGGAGGTTCCGCTGGGGGTCCTGCCAGCTCCATGTCCAGTCCCGTTGGACGTCCCGCCGACTACTCTCCTGCCGGGGGTCCTGCCAATCCCATGTCCTGTCCCGTTGGGGGTCCCGCCGACTACTCTCCTGCCGGGGGTCCTGCCAACCCTGTGTCCTGTCCCGTTGGAGGTCTCGCCGACTACTCTCCTGCCGGGGGTCCTGCCAACCCCTTGTCCTATTCCGTTGGAGGCCCCGCCATCACCTGTCTCGCCGGGGGTCCTGCCAACTCCTGGTCCTCTTCCGTGGGGGATCCTGCCGAAGCCTGTCCCACCGGCTCCGGTTCCTGTTTCAGCCGACACCGGGTTCTGCCAGGCCTCCGGAGCTGTCTGGTCTTCGCCCTCGAGCCCGGCCCCCTGAGAGCCGCGGTCTTCGCCCTCGAGCCCGGCCCCCTGAGTGCCGCTGCCTTCGCCCTCGGGCCCGGCCCCCTGACTCTTCCTGACGCTGCCTTCGCCTTCATGCTCGGCCCCCTGAGTTCGCCCGCTGTGGCCTTCGCCCCACCATGGACTCTGCCTTGCCTCCGGGCCGTCCCCCCCGAGTTCCCCTTTTTGAACTCTGCCTTGCCCCCGGGCCGTCCGTCCGACTCCCCCTTTTTAAACTCAGCCTTGCCCCCGGGCCGTCCGCCCGAGACCCCATCCTTGAACTCTGCCTTGCCCCCGGGCCGTCCGCCCGAGTCCCCCCTTTTCAAACTCTGCCTTTCCCCCGGGCCGTCCACCCGAGACAGTTTTAGTTCAAAAGCAAGTTTTGTCTTTTCTTTTCTAACCTCCTCCTCTTGGGCTTCCAATGCACCCATGCGTTCTTTAAGGACTGCTAAATCATCTTCAACTTGGATTATTGCAGATGATCTGTATGATAATCTGAATACTTTCTGTGGTCTGGAATTATTGTCCTTTAAACATAACATGTGTGGTGCAATGTCCTTAGGATTTACCTCGTCAGACAACACACTCTCACTCCATAAACGTCCAGGAGCGACGCTTGGTCAGGGTCCCGAGGCGTGCAGTTGTGACGCTCCTAGGCTCCTTCAGCTTCATAAAGAGACGCAAATAGCTTTCAACTGATTGCAATGTATTCCTGTGATGCCCCTGTGGGTCCATCAGTAGAGAGAGGGTGTGGCTGTTCTGTCTGTGCTGCATTGGCTCCAGTGATTGCATTGATTACAGTAACTCAGGGCACCTGGGTCTGGTGTCCTGCAGCTATTTGAAGCCTCTCTGCTCCTCTCTGTTCTCGCTCTGCTTTCCCCTGCAGACACCTGGGTTTTGGTTGAGTATGAAGTACGGGTTTTCTCAGTTGCACTCTATGAATTTGGCTCATTTGAATGACTTTCTTTAATAAACACCTTTACCTACCCGTTGACATGTGTCTCCTTTTTGTTGTGGCCTTTTGAGCCAGGTCGCAACAAATGGGGGCTCATCCAACGGGTTATTTGTTTAAAAAGTTTGTGTAGTGCTCAGAGCACATGGTGTCATTGAGCAGCTGATTCATTGTTGTGGTCCAGCTGTGTGCTGGCTTGTCGCTGCTATCTGGGGGACACATCATGTCTTTTGGGTTTCAGGAAGCTGTAGTGTTTGACATGTCGTCAGGTTTTGTGTGCCAATCAGAAGGTAAGATGTTGCTGTTTGTTACGCTTTTGTAAAAGAGATTTTCCCCGCTAGGCTTAAGTGGCGTTTCCCCTTGGGTTGCGTCTGTTTTTTTTGTTTTCATAGTGTTGTGGCGACGTGGTTAGTGTCAGCTGTTTTCGGACAGCTGTCTTGGGGGCACGTCCGCGTGAGTTCTTGGTGTTACCTGCGTGCAGGTCGCTCCATAACTCCGCCGGGTTTCAGTGCGTAATTACCCACCGCAAGCCACATGAAGACTAGGTGAGATTAGGAAGATTTTGTTTAGGCAGTTAGGGGGAAATTCTCTGTTGGGTTAATCTTATGCCCATGCGTGTTGGCAGTTTAATACTTTGCTTTCTGATTGGCTATTATGACTTCTTTGTCAGCGTTCGTGGATGCGCCCTCAGTGTCTTTCTTAGATGGTTGCCAGAAGGCGCAGTTGGTCGAAATAGCAGAGCACTATGACATTGCTGTTGTGGGGAGCAAGCGGAAACATGACATTAAAGCTGTCATTGTGTCATCTTTGTTTGAGCAGGGGGTTTGCAGAAGAGTGAGTCTGGTGCGGCAGGGTTCGTGCCGGTAGTGGTTCAGACAGCTGGTTTGACGTTCGAGCAGCAAAAGGAGCTTTTGGCCATGCAGTTTGATCAGGAGAGATTGCAGTTGGAGTTGAGGTTGACGCAGAAGAAGTTGCAGTTGGAGATGAGGGGTCAGCAGCAGGAGGTAGAGAAGCGTTTAGAGGTGGAGAAGGTGCTGGAGGTGGAAAAGATGAAATGTGAGGTGGAATATGCTAGATTACGGCTGATTGGAGAGGGCAAGTTTTCTCCAGGGGAGGATGGTGGTGATAGGTCGGCATCAGGCAGTGGCAATATCATTTCTTACTTGCGATTAGTGCCAAAGTTTAATGAGCGTGACCCGGACATTCTTTTCACTCTATTTGAACGCATAGCAGAGGCAAGAAACTGTTCAGATTCAGACAGAGTGCTGTTACTTCAGTGTGTACTCACTGGGCGAGCACAGGAAGCCTATTCAGCTGTTTGTGGCGAAAATGCTTTGGACTATGATAGAGTAAAATCAGCGGTGTTGAAGTCTTACGAACTGGTTCCTGAAGCGTATCGTTAAAGGTTCAGAAGTTGGGTCAAGGGAGATAAGCAGACACATGTGGAGTTTATCCGTGATTTAACTTCTCATTTTCAGCGGTGGTGCGCGGCAGCAAAGGTTGCAAGTTTTGACGGTCTTTGTGAGCTCATTGTCTTGGAACAATTTAAAGACATTCTCCCTCAGCGTGTGGCCACTTATGTGAATGAACAGAAACCTTCCACCGCGTTTAGAGCTGCTGAATTAGCGGACGATTTTGTGTTGACACATAAGGGCAGTTTTACTGAGAAGAATTCTAGGGGTGATTGGAAACGTGGAGAAGACAATGGCTATGCCCGCGGTGGTGCCAAGTTTTCACCAGGCTCCTCCCGTAGATTTGTAGGTACAGGGTGACCCGAGGGGGCCAAAGTGGACCTATGTCATTATTGCAGAGGAGGGGGTCATTGGAAGGAGCAGTGTCCGTTGCTGGAAACTAAGGGGAAGCCTCGTTTGTCACCACATGCTCCAGCCATGTGTTGTTCTGCCGTGTTGGATAAAAAACCGTTGGGTGTAGGCTCGGGCATGGTGCCTGATAAGAAGCCGGTTTGTGCCGACCCGGATGCGGGTTCTGGTTTTGAGCCGTTCATCACTGAAGCTGTTGTATCAGTAGTCGGTAGTGACAAATATGTGCCGATTAAGGTGTTGCGTGATACAGCGGCTAGATACTCATTCATTGTTGAGTCAGTGTTGCCTTTTTCGTCAGAGACAGAAACGGGGGATTTTGTGCTGATGAGGGGCATGGAGATGGGCTTGATCCCTGTGCCACGGCATACAGTAGTGCTGGATTGCGAGCTGGTGCGGGGAGTTGTGTCTATCGGCGTGCGTCCCGCGTTGCCACTTGATGGGGTACAGATGATTTTGGGCAACGATCTCGCTGGTAGTGCTGTGTGGGCAGGTGTGCCACCGCCTGTGGTGGTTTCCAGGCCGTTGACATCTGTAGAGCCAGATGAGAGCGGTTGGCAATTTCCAAGTGTGTCTCAAGTTTATACTATTACGCGTGTGCAGAGCCGTAGGATGTCTACTAACCTACCTGTTTCGGAGTCTGGAAAAAGTGGTCCAGCACGGTCCTTTGACTTTGAGATCGAGACAAAGAAGAAGGAGAAGACAGTCAAAGTTGTGAAGGAGAAGAAAGAGAGGAAACCCCGCAAAGCGAAGGAGAGGAGGCCGAAGGAGAGGAGGCCGAAGGAGAGGAGGCCGAAGGAGAGGAGGCCGAAGGAGAGGAGGCAAGGCCGATGAGCGCCTACATGCTATGGCTCAACGCCAGCCAACCCAAGGAGGAGTGGGACATAAAGGCAGTGGAGGCGAAGAAGCAGTACGAAATCGCAAGGCAAGAGTTCGAAGACAGCGGCGGAGGAGGAGCGTCCTCTAGTCCTAAGAAGGAAAGTAAAAAAGCTGGAGTTAAGAAGAAGGATGTTGGGTTGTCGTGGACCCCTTTGGGGCCCCGTCTTAAGGGGGGGGCTGTGATGCCCCTGTGGGTCCATCAGTAGAGAGAGGGTGTGGCTGTTCTGTCTGTGCTGTATTGGCTCCAGTGATCGCATTTATTACAGTAACTCAGGGCACCTGGGTCTGGTGTCCTGCAGCTTTTTGAAGCCTCTCTGCTCCTCTCTGTTCTCGCTCTGCTTTCCCCTGCAGACACCTGGGTTTTGGTTGAGTATGAAGTACGGGTTTTCTCAGTTGCTCCACTTTGTTGCACTCTATGAATTTGGCTAATTTGAATGACTTTCTTTAATAAACACCTTTACCTACCCGTTGACATGTTGTGTCTCCTTTTTGTTGTGGCCTTTTGAGCCAGGTCGCAACAATTCCCATCTGCGGCAGGATTTGACGCTCATGGAAGCACGGCATTCGTTTGTGTCGGCTGCCCTTAAAAGGCAATGTGAGCGTCCATTCCCATTGGATAACGGAGAATTGTACACCCGGAAGTAAGTATTCCCCTGTGATATCTGCACTACTCATCGACTAAAAAAAACACCAAATTATCCTTGTTAATTACACAACATTGATTGGTTTAAATTGTGTGCAATGCTTTTGTATTTTTCCCCTTCGATTCGGAGAAACAAATATTTTTTCGGAGTAAAGGATGGGAGAAGACACTACACTACCCAGAATTCCCAGCTATCGTTTAGGACTACACCATGTGCTGTGTTTGACTAACCCCGTGATTAGTTCTCAAGCTCTGTGATTGGTTGACCTCCAACTGCATTCCATATGAAAAAAACCGTTTCGTAAAAAATAAAATCATACTTTATTCAGCAGTGCTTGCTTTACTCTTTGAAAGTCATCACATGAATACATTGTAATAAATGGTTCGGTTACATTAAATATTACACATCTGTCGTAGTTCTTTATTTGTATTTATCTACAGCAGGGGTAGGGAACCTCCGGCCTCCGGGCCGTATACGGCCCGCGAGACAATTTGGAGAACCCACTCTAACCCTAACCCACGAGGTAATTTATAAACACACGCAAAAAAGAAGTAAAATGTAAGAAATCTAGACCCCAAAAAATTAAACAAGCGAGTGCCTATTTTTCCTGGCCAAGGTCAGGGTCCTTGAACACAACACGAGCCTAACGTGTCATCACCTGGTATATGTCTTGACTGACAGGTGTGCAGTTCTGACGGAGAGCACCAGAACCATGACCAGAACGCTACTCCAGCACTTCAGAAATTGCAGTACCGATAAGGAGCCGTACACATGCCGCAGTTTCTGCGTGTCTGTGTCTTTATTTGAAAGCCCAGTGGCGAACTTTGTTATTAGCATCTGGTTAGCTAGCTATGCTAACTAATATAAGAAGCTTTTTCTACAACCAGTGAGGTAAAGGCACATCTTTATATGATCATTAAAAAAATAGAATATAGTAAACGGGTATAAAATACTATATGACAGTAAAAAAAAGTTGTTGTTAATAAAGAAGAATAGAGTTTAAAAGGGGAGTTATTTGTAAAATATCCATAAAGAAAAATAAATCTGCTTCCAGTTCTGTTTCATATGAGTGTTGAGAGATGTATCCATAGATCTCTTAATGTTGCTCCCAAAGTGCACCAGATTGATGCTTTTAACTTCAACATTTAAAAACAATGTTTAAATCACTTAAATCATGTTCACATGGATAGGAAACTAAATACATTTGCATGCACACATCTTGTGTCCATATCTTTCTGCTTTGGTGGTCACGCCACCAGAGGTGTGGACTCGAGTCACATGACTTGGACTCGAGTCAGACTCGAGTCACACATTTTATGACTTGAGACTCGACTTGACAACATCACAAAAGACTTGCGACTCGACTTGGACTTGAACACCAATGACTCGGGACTTGACTTGGACTTGAGCCTTCTGACTTGAGGTGACTTGCTACTTTAATTCAGAGGTCTCCAACACGCCGATCGCGAGCTGCCGCTAGAAGAGCAGACTCCCGTCGGGGAAAGCAGAATCTTCAGCCGCTCCTACTCTTGCTGAGAATCCTTGCAGGCAGGGGCGGGTCTTTATTTAGCTGGCCCACCATGCGGCCAATCATATGCGAGGACACACTAGGATCATACCATTATGTGAAAGAAGGGTGGGGGGCACAGCATGTGTAGTGGTACAGGCCAGCTGCACAGAGCGACGGGGAGACGGATTTAAATGCAAGCGCGTCGGAAAAAGTCAAGAAATGAGCGAAAACCGAAAAAATAAGCAGCATCTGGCTGCTTTTCAATGATATTGGAGAAAGCAAAGCTTAGTGCAGGATTTGTAAAATGAAAATAACCTTCAGAGCAGGGTTTTTAAGGCCTTAAAAAGGTCTTAAATATGATTCAGAAGGTCTTAAAAATGATCGGATTTGAAAGATACTTCTATGTTGCGATAGCCTTTCAGTTCCCCCCAACAATTTGTATTGAATTAAATCAACATGAAACCAGTAATCACTAACTTTGTTTCCCCCGGCCCCTTATTGGAGAACACCCAGCTAGTAACCTAGCAACCAAGCTTCAGCTCATGTAGCGTATCTTCGAATCTACTTACAAATAAATATGGGGAAGTGTCAGTTCAAACGTATTTTGTTGGAAAACATCTAATTTAGTGCTTGGTTGAAACCAGTGGAGGGAACGTGTTTGAAGCCCGCTGCACCTTTTGAAAAATAAATTAGCGTTTGTTTTGCTAATGTAGCGTTAGCTAGTGCAGCAGCTCCCGCAACAACACCGGGGGACCTCCGGGCGAAGTTTGGGTCTACGTCAACCCTAAAAGCGGAGGTGCTGTAGACGCTAAATACCGTAGCTAAACACCAATCATACAACAGCAACGATGAAATAGTGTAGCCAAGGCAGCAGAGCTCTGAATATAGCACACACACACACACACACACACACACACACACACACACACACACACACACACACACACCACACACACACACACACACACACACACACACACACACACACACACACACCACACACACACACACACACACACACACACACACACACACACACACACACACACACACACACACTAGGGCTGCTCGATTATGGCAATAATCAAGATTATGTTGGTCAATAATTAATATCACGATTATTAAATATGATTATTCATTGACTTTGAAAACATCCATTTATTGAACTTTAAAACAAATAATAATTTGAACAGTATATTTTTAACTGTTGATTACCCTGAACGTATAATTCAACTGAAAAACTAATACAAAAATTAATTAAATAAATGATACATTACTAAAAAATTCATTAGATCAAATATGTTGTGGTGCACTGTCACAACCTAGCAAAGCAAAATAATCGTTTTTTCCGATTATGTTGTTTTCGTAATTGTGGCAGGCCAAAATCGTAATTGCGATTAAAATATGATTAATTGCACAGCCCTAACACACAGACGCACACACATACACACTTTTTGTCTAACACGCTAACACAGTTCTGTACTGTTACGCTGTTGTGTTCAGTCATTGTTCTTATGTCGAACATGAATACATTTACTTTGTAAGTGATTATGGGACGTATTTCTTCTTTATATACATTTTCCTTCATACTTTATTGCCGTGAAATAGGTCTTAAATTCTATTCAAAGTGGTCTTAAAAAGGTGTTTAAAAAGTCTTAAATTTGAGTTGGCGAAACCTGCAGGAACCCTGTACAATAAAAAGTCCTGCATTCAAAATGTTACAAGTAAAAGTACAAAAGTATTAGCATCAAAATATACTTAAAGTACCACCTGCAGAGGGATCTAGATTCAGGTGTTCTTTCCCCATAGAGACCGCCTCGCTGCACATTATCCCTTGCATAAAGTTAGATTGTGGGTCCCTTATAACATGTTGTACACAGTGGAAATAAACATTCTGGTTACCTCAACATCAGGGATCTTATACATTAAACTCCTTCTGAATCAAACCGTCACGGTAGCCTTACCTTACTGATCCCTCTTAAATTAGAAAAACACACGTTACTTTACCAGCAGAGAGAAAATGGATTATTAAATTATTAATGTGACTAATAAAGAGCAATTTGATTATTAAGTATTATTCTGTTGATCGATGTCATTACATTTGGTGAAAAACACATAATGACTTGTTTATGACTCGTTTTGTCAAAGTTTAGGACTTGACTTGACTTGAACTTGCCCATCCTGACTTGAGACTTGACTTGGACTTGCAAAACAATGACTTGAGACTTGACTCGGACTTGAGCGCAAAGACTTGAGACTTGACTCGGACTTGCAAAACAATGACTTGGTCCCACCTCTGCACGCCACACCGTGCACGTGCATGCATAGGCGAGTCATGGTGAGATATCTGGATTAAGAGGTTGCTTTTTCTTTGCACAGAATGAAATTAATAGGCTGTGATTTTAGTTTTTTTAAGCAGAGGTCAATAATTTGTACGGCCCTCTGAGGATATTGAAAACATTTAAATGGCCCTTGAGCGAAAAAAGGTTCTCCACCCCTGATCTACAGAGATCGGGCTCAGAATAGACCGGAAACTATTCTTTTACCGTTCAGTTTGAATTTCACAATAAAGTTAGTAGTAATATTTTGTTTTGATATTATTGTTTTTTATTAACTAATAGACCGCTGGGTCATGTTAAGACTATCTTTTCTGTGTTGCTGTGGGTTTTTTCCTTCGCTTTTGTGTTACAAATATCAAAGCAATAACTAAATATATCCGTCGTAAACTAAACCAGAAACAGCAGTATATTTTATTTTGTTAACACACTAAACTTGACAGCTTTTTAACCCAAACCACCTCCTGGTTAAAGCACGTTATTACACGTTTAGAGTAATTGCAATGCAGGTATATTGTGTTGCTTTTTAATGACTGTTTAAAATGCCTTTTTCTTAATGTCTTTCATTTTTGTAAAGCACTTTTGAATGTGTTATATTTTGTGAAAACATTTAAATATTAAGAGTATATACAAAATAGGAGGAAAGTAGAAGGTCAATGATATAAATATAGAATAGAAAATATCAAGAAGATACTCTAAATGGTATCTAGAATAATAATAATAATACATGGGACTTGTATAGCGCTTTACAAGAAACTCAAAGACGCTTTGACAGAGAATAAAAAAACAAACAAAAAAACAAAAACAAAGAAATACAAAAAGAGATAAACAAAACAAAAAATAGGGGGGCGGGTCAGTGGTTGAATGCAGTGTTGAACAGGTGGGTTATGAGTGATGTTTTGAATGTTGTGAGGGAGGAAGAATCTCTGATGGATTGGGGTAGTGAGTTCCAGAGGGTGGGTGCAGCAACGGAGAAGGCTCTGTTTAGAACTGAATAAAACAGTTTAGTGCCGGATGTACTAAGATATTAATAGGAGGATGTGCAAAACAGACAAACTAATTTTTAAACATTAAATAGTACTTTAGGTTAAGGTCTTCTTTTAAATACATGTAAGCAAAAAGCTTTGGGGGTATCTATATTAAGCCTGACAAAGTACTTAAAGGTGGGGTAGGTACGTTTCAGAAACCGGCTCGAGTGCACTAAAATTTGAAAATACACAGCCGAAAAGAATCTGCCCCTTCCTTCAGACTTCCTTACAGAGCACCTCCTCCAACACACATGAACGCGCACATGACGTCAGCAGACTGGTGAAAGTGGCCGCCTGTTGCTGGCGAGTCATTGAAGTACTGCTGCAATGCACGCCCAATGAGGGCACGTGATACATTTGTGCGTGCACGAGATGGAAGGCTGACAGACAGGGCGGCAATCCAATTGGTTGTAGTTTTTACAGCGCCACGGCTTCCACAGATGACATTGTTTTATGGATTTTTTGTCAAAGCACTTAAGATATTCATTGCTATCGGGATGTTAAGAGCATTCCATGGAATATAACAAAAAGTGTATCTCGAGCCGGTTTCTGAGACTTACCTACCGCACCTTTAACGTTTAATATATTGCATGGTTTGTTTTGGGACTTGACAATCCAACCCAGTCTCACAAAAAAACGTGTAAAAACTACGTTGGACGTTATTTTCCCCTGTGCAATTCTCCATTTACTCAACAATAACACAATTATCCTTGTGTTTATTTATTTGTTTGATTAATAAACACAAGTTGGAGTCCGTCGGGACCGAGGGTCGGAGCAGCTCATTTGCTTTAGAGAATATTACACCCGGAAGTAAGTATTCTCTTCGCTTCGCTTGACAAACCCCGTGATAGTCCTCAAGCTCTGTGATTAGAGAGTGTGCTCCGAGGGTTACGCCGAGCGTCGAACAGCACTTGAAATGGGATAGAACCACGGCAGACTGTCCAAAACTGGATTTGAACGAGTCCACCCCGTCCTCCCCCACCCCATGTATTACGTTCCCTTTTGGTCTAGGGCAGGGGTCTTCAACTAAAATTCAACGAGGTCCAGTTAGAGAAAATCTCCCCATGCAAAGGTCCGGAACATCAAAATGTCCAATCAATCAATCAATCAATCAATCAATGTTTATTTATATAGCCCAATATCACAAATTTTACATTTGTCTCAGTGGACTTCACAGTTTGTACAGAATATCAGAATGACAATACGACACCCTCTGTCCTTAGACCCTCTGTCCTCAGACCCTCACATCGTACAAGGAAAAACTTCCAGAGAAAACCCACAGTTTAAAGGGAAAAATGGGAGAAACCTCAGGGAGAGCAACAGAGGAGGGATCCCTCTCCCAGGACGGACAGACGTGCAATAGATGCCGTGTGTAAATTGAAAAGATAATACATGTCTAACTTGCTTCATGAATTAGTGTGATATATATTGAAGTGACCTGTAGCTTTATCAACGTCTGCATGTAATCAACAACTGACTGCCAATCAAATAAAGAAAGTACAATTCAAAAACAACAATATTTATTGTCAATTAACATTACTTAAATACTGTGGATATGTGTAATGTTCCTCTCGGGCTGCATTTACAAATAAAATAGAGAAAATAAATAAAATAGCTTTTGAAAATATGTGCATCTTAAAAGTGCTTAATTTTAGATAAATAAAATAAAGTGTAGCAGCAGCTTGAGTGTCCCTTTGTCTTTGTTAACCGTTTCACATCATGACTTAACAGTTTCAGCCAATTGTAGAACAATATCAGTCTTTACACATCATAACAATTGAACAGTTTAAAGTTTCTCTTTCTTTCCCTCTTATATTGCAGTCCCTCTCTCACTTTGTTCTGTTCAGTGTGAGAATTGAGCTCGAGCTTGTCCTGCCAGGAGTTTGTAAATCTGGGCTGACATGGAGTCAGGGCTGTATTCTCATACACACATGCAGGTGCTCATTGGTTTCAGTGATGCAAACACAGGTATGGTGAAAAAAGAGAGAACTATTCGAAGCAGAAAAAAAAACAGCGTAATATACCATCTGACAAAGGCCTGTGCTATAATGCTTCAATTAACTGCTATTCTTTATAATATACTCAGATCAATAGGAGACAGAAATGTTAAGTTAAAAATCAAGGGTTTTTATTATTATTTACAGCAGGGGTGGGGAACCTTTTTCCTTTCAATTTTTACAACATCCTCCGAGGGCCGTACAAATGATTGAACTCAACTTTTGCTTAAAAAAACTAAAATCACAGCCCATTAATTTCACCTTTCTTTCATGCTGTGCAAAGAAAAAGCAACCTCTGAATCCAGATATCTCACCATGACTCATGCATGCATGTGCACGGTGTGGCATGACTACCAAAACAGAAAGATATGGACACAAGATGTGTGCAAATGTATTTAGTATCCTATCCATGTGAACATGATTTAAGTGGGGGGGGGGGGGGGACCTAACCTCTTCTAGGGGGGTCCGGGGGCATGCTCCCCCGGGAAGATTTGTTTTTAAATATTGAAGTTAAAAGCATCAATCTGGTGCACTTTGAGAGCAACATTAAGAGATCTATGGATACATCTCTCAACACCCATACTGTATGAAACAGAACTGTAAGCATATTTTTCTTTTTGGATATTTTACAAATCACTCCCCTTTTAAACTCTATTCTTGTTATTTTTAACAACTTTGTTGTTACTGTCATATCGTATTTTATACCTGTTTTTCATTTAGTCTCATTAATAACTATAATGATCATATCAAGGTGTGCCTTAACCTCACTGAGCTGAGGTTATTTGAGCCTCTCAGGAGAGAGCTCTCTTCCACCTGGTTGTAGAAAAGCTCTTTAAATTCGTTAGCATAGCTAGCTAACCAGATGCTAATAACAACAGATCGCCACTGTGCTTACAACTAAAGACACAGCCACGCAAACACTGCGGCATGTGTACGGCTCCTTATGGGTATTGCAATATTGTAAGGGCTGGAGCGGCGTTCCGGTGCTCTCTGTCAGCACTCCTTTCAGACGAGACATATACCACGTGAAGACACGTTACGCTCGTGTTGTGTTCAAGGAACCTGTCCTTGGCCAGGAAAAACAGGCACTCGCTTGTTTAATTATTTTTGCGGTCTAGATTTCTTCTTCTTTTTTTAAGTAAGAAGTTGTCCGTCAGTCGGACTGACGGACGGACTCCCTCCCCCCCCACCCCCAAAACGAAAACTCTTCGGTTCTCCACGAATTACACAAGTCACCCAAATCAGCGTTAAAAAAGCGGGAGGTGCCGAAAAATCTCCTATTAATGTATTGATTATAGCTCCGGGTCCGTATAGGTCGGCGTCTGGGTCCGGATCCGGACCGCGGTCCGCCTGTTGCCGACCCCTGGTCTAGGGGATCCAAAGAGAAGCAACACAACCAGATTGGATTTGGTATAAGTTACAAGTGGTTTTATTGTAACTATAGTTGACCAAATAATAGACACCTACAGCCTGGCACAAACAAAGGGCCAAAACTGTAGCTTAATAATAAACAAAAGAGCACTCCAAAAGAGAGTTGTAAAAGTATTCCACCACAACGAGTAATACACAAAAGGAAAGAAAACCTCACTTCTAAAGTCAAACAAACAAAAGAGGGCTGTACAAAAACACAACTGCTGCTGATCAACAGGCGCTAGGCTAACCTGGGTCTAAGCTAACCTACTTCACTAAACACACAATACTAGGCTACGCACTCACTGCTAAGCAGTATAACTAAACACAAGTGATTCACAGTGTTAACGAGCAAAAATGAGTAGGCACAACAAGAGGCTAGAGGCGTCTGTCTCACAACACAGAGCCTCTAGACTGATCTTCGTTGGGTCCAACATAAATCTTAAAGTGTTGCAGAGCTAACACCAACACTAGGATCCGATAAACGAGCTGACGCTCTCGGGTTACCGGGAGAGTCGAAAAGTCGAGAGGCTTGTCTTAGCCGGCGTGTTGCGCTGGTCTCACGACATCCTCATGAGGGGGAGCCACAATTTATGGCTTCTCCTCAGACACAGCTTTATCTGAAGACACCGGCACAATCACAGGATCAGACAATGGGACATCAGAAACACTTTTACTCGCCCGTGCACGTGTATTGGTGATCAGGCCAATACCGTATGGCGGGGACATATTCTGCCGCTGTTCTTTACGCTTCAGCGCTGCACAGTTGGCGATGACATGTCCAAGTTGGTGACAGTAAAAGCGCTCTCTCTCCTCTCTTGTTACATTAGACACATTCAACGGCTCAGTAGGTGGTGCGGCTGATACACGGCGCGATCTCTCAGTAGAGACCGGGGAAAACACAGATGTATGCGTCAGCACATATTCATCGGCTAACACAGCGGCAGCAGAGAGAGAGTTTACCTTTTGTTCCTTTACGTACTCAGCAATGCGGTCAGGCAAACATTTCTTGAATTCCTCCAACATGATCAATTCCCTCAGAGCAGAATATTCCTCCGCTTTACATGACGTAACCCATTTAGCAAAAAACATTCCCTTTTCCCTGGCGAACTCGGCATGAGTTTGATTAAGACCCTTCCTATGGTGTCTAAACTTTTGCCGGTAAGCTTCAGGAACGAGTTCGTATACTCTGAGGATGGCAACCTTTACTGAGTCATACTGCAGGCTGTCCTCTAACGTTAGAGCCGCAACTGCTTCCTGAGCTTTTCCATGTAATTTACACGTTACCATCAGAGCCCAGGCCTCAGCCGGCCACCGTAGTGCCGCTGCAATACGTTCAGTGGCGGCTGGTGGAAAATATTTTTGGTGGGGCTGTTGATATTGTGAGTATAAAAATTTTTTTGGGGAGAAATGACGCCTTAAATTAGGACTTCTGGTGATGTAATGGCGCGTTTCCAGTGCAGCGCGGAGCTCGCTTTAATGCTGCATTCAGACCGGACGCGATGCGAATATTCGCTTCGCTCTAAACGCTCCGATCGCATCGCTCTAGTCGCTCGAGTTTCACCGCGGCTGCCAGCTGTGTTTACTCGCATCATTCAAACAAGACGTGCTGGCTCGGGAGCTACAACTACAACAAAATGAACATATTTTACCGTGATTAAATTGTAATACACGTTTCTAAATGATGCCGAAGTAACAACATACTGATACCGGTTAGTAAAAACCATGAATTAATGCTTTGACAAGTCTGCAGACAGACGGCAGGCGAAAAACCTTTTAGAATGCTTGTTTTCTGAATGGAGCTTGGCTAAGCTAACGTTATATATGCTCCGACCGTCCACACTCACAACAACGGCCTATACAGACATAAATAAACCAGCGACTGTATTCTCCATGACACAGACAGTCTGTGGTTTGTACTTGTTTAACTTTTGTCTAGTTCTGAACAGATCGTATCTGTCCCGGCTGTTTGAAGAGCAAGCATGGGAAACAAAATAGCACACCTTTACCTGTTTCGCATACCAAGCTAGCCCATGCCTTTCTGGTGGTACCAGCTACGAAGCCTCGTTGATTACGTTTCGTCTTATTTCCATTCATCACG
Source organism: Gymnodraco acuticeps (assembly GCF_902827175.1). Classification (NCBI taxonomy): domain Eukaryota; kingdom Metazoa; phylum Chordata; class Actinopteri; order Perciformes; family Bathydraconidae; genus Gymnodraco; species Gymnodraco acuticeps. The sequence continues at coordinate 243,692 of NW_022991932.1, forward strand.
AGCTTGGCTGCGATATATACAAATCGGGTTGGTCCGGTCAAAGGTCTTTAAGCAACAGTTTAGCTCCCAAACTTCTCCTTTCGAAAGGATTGGAGATTAGCTCTTGAACGGAATTGGGCGGGTACCGAGGTCCGGCGACTCCACCTGCACACGAAGCCATTCTCATCCAACTCATCCAACACCTTGGTCACTCACGAGTCTAAAAACAACTCGCGCCAACGTGAGCACCCTCGTGACCAAAATATTTGACGGCGCTGATTGGCTGAAATTATGTTTCGGCGGCACAGTTTACTATTGAGACTTTTGCAACGTGCTGGTTGCTGCTGTTTGGCTCGGGGGCTCCGCCCGGTAATGATAAACCAATGCCACGGGCAAGGCCAGGCAGGAAACATGTGACTTATCAGTAACTTTAGACATCGTAACGCAATTTTAAACGAGATTTTATTGTAGATTATACATTTTACTGATACCAATTGTATGATATTTACCTTGTTCATTAAAAATATAAAATGTATATATTTTTTTTTAAATATTTTTTTTTAAATATTTTTGTTTGTATGTGGGAAGAGGTGGGGCGGCGCCCCTATGGGCCGGCCGCCACTGAATACGTTCAAACGCACCAAAATACGCATCCACTTCAGTCTCCCGGAAAAGTGGCACTAGCGAGATATTCTTACCTACGTTGAAGGCAGGTGGATGAGAATGAAGTGGGGAGCTTCCTCCGACATGGCCAAAAGCACCGGATGCGCGCAGCTCGGAGTCTAGCTCCAGCTGACGTATCCGGACTTCCTTGTCAATTTCCAGCTTTCTTAGCTCCAACTGTAACTGCCTGTCTTGCTCCCTGCCTTTAACTTCCAACTGAAGCTGCCTGTCTTTAGCTTCCAACTGAAGCCGGGCGAGACGGGCTTTGAGTTTACTCCCTTCCCGGGTATCTGTACTGCCAACAGGAGAGGGTAGACATTTGCGAGGCGGCATGAGCAGTGCTTCACACGGCTCGCCCCCCTCGCTGCCACCACTCTTTTCCTTGGGAAATGTAAACTCCGCCTCCTGCCTCTGACTTAACGGGTCTTCAGCTAAAACATTGGTCACTGGGAGCTCAGCTGGTACAGCCAGTACTAGTAACTCCCTTCTCACCATCTCATCCACTACCAATGCTTTCAACTGTTTTTTTTAACATTTGCCGACTCACCACAAGACTGATGTGCCGCGCTATCTCCGTCAAATCGTCCTTATTACACCGGTCCAGCTCCTCATAGGACGGACAGACTAAGAACGACTCTTAGGTTGAAGGGTGCCATTTTTGGGTGAACTGCCCACACGTTTTACAACATTTTTTATAGTTAAAAAAAAAACACCTATAGCCCCAGGAATTATGTTAAATTTCCCGGACGAGCCCCCATGTATTACGTTCCCTTTTGGTCTAGGGCAGGCATCCTCAAAGTCCGGACTCCGGTCTGGATCCGGACCGAACCACAACTGTCTCTGGACTCTGAGCAAATTATACTTTTCATATGTATTATCCGTGTTATCTGCGAGATATCGCCACAACGCAAAGAGTCAAAAATGATCCGCTATGTCCATAGACTGCAAACAGCGCTTTGCATGTCCGACTGTTCCACTGTCTGTGTGTGTCTGTCAACGCATTGGTCCAATCACATTCAGCATCCCGTCAGCGTTTCCCCCCCCAAACAATCATCTGCGAATCAGAGGCACAGTAGGGCGGGTCTTCGCGGAATGAGGGAGGGAAAAATGTGTGTCTCGTCTCTTTCAACCTGTCTGAGTCAGAGCGAGAGTTTAAAAAAAAAAATTCACAGCGAGAGTTAACAGCTCATCTAGTTCCATCTGTACTGTAGCTAGTAGCCTAGTTTCACCTACTGGGGTGGCAACTGACACCCTAAAAATAGGCCTGCCACCCCAGCTGCCACCCCAGTTGGCAGCTTTGTTTTGAAAGAAAAGTTGTGGCTCATCGGACATTTATGAGAGAAAGTCTCTGATGTCCGAGTGCAAGTGAATGCAGCACAAGATGCACGTCATGTAACCCTCCCCCGGTCCTGGCTCGAGCGTGGACATATGATTGGCGGCGATTTCATTTGAACGGGACGGTGCAAAACGAGAAGCATTTCGGACCCAAGCACTGAAGGAATGAGGTATTTGCGGTCTACAATGACAGAGAAGAGACTGTCAGTTTGGCTGTACTCTCAGCATTGAATCAAAACGCACTAAAGCTGTTGATCTTAATACGTTTGTGAGGCGTTTTGCTGAACAAAATGGTAATCGCCGCATTCAGCTGTAATAGACATGTCAACTTGATGCTCTGCTCACGGATGAGCATACACAACTGTTAAGATGATGACCTTACGTTTGTAAATATATTTTTTTCTTTGAGGGGGTCTGCCCCCAAAAAACAGTTTTAAGTCCTGAGAAAGTCAAATAAGACGGTGTGTAAACTACACTGCACTGCCCAGCCAAATAAAGTAACCACTTTGATTGAACTAGGCCAGTAGGTATAAGGCAAGGCAAGGCAAGTGTTATTTATATAGCACTTTTCAACACAAGGCAATTCAAAGTGCTTTACAAAAAATGAAAGAGATTAAGAAAATGGCATTTAAAATCAGTCATTAAAAGAAAAGCTAATAAAAGAAACATTAAAGAAAAAATACATGGATAAAAGTTACAGTGCTGTCAATTAAACATTAAAAGAAAAAAGTACATGGATAAAAGTTACAGTGCAGTCTAAGATATGAATAGTTCAATTAAAGCCGCGACAAAAAGAAAAGTCTTCAGCCTGGATTTAAAAGTAGTCAGAGTTGCAGCGGACCTGCAGGTTTCTGGGAGTTTGTTCCAGATATTTGGAGCATAATAACTGAACGCTGCTTTACCATGTTTAGTTCTGACTCTGGGGACAGAAAGCTGACCAGTCCCTGAAGACCTGAGAGATCTGGATGGTTCATAATTTAGCAGGAGGTCAGAAATGTATTTTGGGCCTAAACCATTCAGTGCTTTATAAACCAGCAGCAGTATTTTGAAATCTATTCTTTGACACACAGGAAGCCAGTGTAAAGACTTCAGAACTGGAGTGATGTGATCCACTTTCTTAGTGTTAGTGAGGACTCGAGCAGCAGCGTTCTGAATCAGCTGCAGCTTCCTAATAGATTTTTTAGTGAGACCTGTGAAGACACCATTGCAGTAGTCGAGTCTACTGAAGATAAAAGCATGGACAAGTTTTTCCAAATCCTGCTGTGACATTAGTCTTTTAATCCTAGATATATTCTTTAGGTGATAGTAGGCTGATTTAGTAACAGTTTTAATGTGACTGTTGAAACTCAGGTCAGAGTCCATGACTACACCTAGATTTCTGGCTTTATCTGTTGTTTTGAACATTGCACACTGAAGCTCAGCGCTAACTTTGATACGTTCTGTCTTGGCTCCAAAAACCATTACCTCAGTTTTATCTTTGTTTAATTGGAGAAAGTTCTGACACATCCAGTCATTGATTTGTTCAATGCACTTACTCAGTGTTTGAATTGGAGCATAGTCTCCTGGTGAAATTGTTACGTAAATTTGTGTGTCATCTGCATAGCTATGGTAACTTATTTTGTTGTTCTTCATTATCTGAGCCAGTGGTAGCATGTAGATGTTAAAGAGAAGAGGCCCCAAGATGGAGCCTTGAGGAACCCCACATGTCATATTTGTCAACTCAGATGTGTATTTACCTATAGAAACAAAGTTGTTTCTGTCCTTTAAGTAGGATTCAAACCAATTCAGAACTGTTTCCGAAAGTCCCACCCAGTTCTCCAGTCGGTCTAGTAATATGCTGTGGTCAACAGTGTCAAACGCAGCACTGAGATCTAATAATACTAACACTGAAGTTCTGCCACTGTCTGTGTTTAAGTGGATGTCATTAAAGACCTTTACAAGAGCAGTCTCAGTGCTGTGGTTTGGACGAAAGCCTGACTGGAACACATCAAAACAGTTATTTAAATGCAAGAAATTACTCAACTGTTGAAAAACAACTTTTTCAATGATTTTACCTAGAAATGGGAGGTTTGATATGGGCCTGTAATTGTTCATTACTGAAGCATCTAGATTATTCTTTTTTAAGAGCGGTTTAATGACTGCAGTTTTCAGGGCCTGTGGAAAAATACCTGAGTGAAGAGATTTGTTTACTATATGAAGTAGATCTGAGGCCATGCAAGGCAAAACATCTTTGAAAAATCCTGTTGGTAATATCAAGGCAGCAAGAGGAGGATTTCAGAAGTTGAATAATGTCCTCTAGGTTTTTATCATTAATCTGATGGAATTGTGTCATGATGTCTGAATTGATGTTAAGTGGAGATAGGGACAACACATTTGCTGTTCCTGATGCAGAGGCACTGACTGCTTGTCTGATTTTCTGAATTTTGTCAGTGAAAAAGGAGGCAAAATCATTGCACGCCCTGGTGGATAGAAATTCAGAGGCTACTGACACTGGGGGGTTAGTTAGTCTGTCGACGGTAGCAAACAAGGCACGTGCGTTGTTTTTGTTTTTGGTAATGATGTCAGAGAAGAACGATTGTCGTGCGTTTTTCAATTCCAAATTATAAAGGCCAAGTCTCTCTTTATAGATTTCAAAGTGAACCTGGAGATTTGTTTTTCGCCACCTGCGTTCAGCTTTTCGACATTCTCTTTTTTCTGCTCTCACGTCATGGCCTTTCTCCATGGAGATATTTTCTTGCCAGACACTTCCTTACCTTAGTTGGAGCAATGGCATCTATAACATTTTTAATTTTTGAATTAAAATGATCTACTAGCTCATTTACTGAGATGTTGGCAGGGGCAAGTGTGGAAGAGAAATTCTGAGTAAACATTTCCCTAGTATTTTCAGTTAAATATCGCTTTGTGGTTACCTCTTTTTGAACATTTTTGTGAACAGAAATAGAGCTCTCAAAGAAAACACAGGAATGGTCAGAGAGTGCAACATCAGTCACCACAACCTTAGAGATATTCAGACCCTTTGAGATAATTAAGTCCAGAGTGTGCCCCTTATTGTGTGTGGGCTCCGTCACATGCTGAGTCAGTCCATAGCTATCAAGAACACAAAACAGTTCTTTAGCCCCTCTGTCCTGGGGGTTGTCAACATGGATGTTAAAATCACCAACAATGACTAGACGGTCAAAGTCAATACACACTATAGACAGCAGTTCAGTAAAGTCATCAAAAAAGCTTGCACAGTATTTGGGTGGTCTATAGATATTTAGGAACAGAGCTCGAGAGGAGCATTTCAGCCGAAGGGCCACATATTCAAAAGAATCAAAGTTTCCATACGATGTCTTCCTGCATGAAGGGAATCATTGAACAGAATAGCAACTCCACCCCCTTTCTTATGCATTCTTTCCTGACTCATAAAACTAAAGTTGGGAGGGGTTGATTCGATAAGAACAGCTGCACTGTTATTTTGTTCAATCCAAGTTTCTGTTAAAAACATAAAATCGAGATTGTGCTCAGTGATTAAATCATTGATTAAAAATGTTTTTCCTGCCAAAGACCTGACATTTAATAAAGCTAGTTTAAGTTTGTTAAACACACTATCAGTCATGTTTTTTGTAACAAGCTGTGGCTGACATGGAATCACTGCTAAATTAGATACACTCACACAAACGTTTGAGCGCTTCCTGTTTCTATGATTCACCGCTCTTAATCTATTACCTATCAACACAGATATCGGCAAAGCTACTACTGGCAGGCAGGGCCCCGACATGTCCTGGAAAGAGTTGAGAGTGCCATACGCCCTTGAGCCTGGACCCATCACATATCAGTAAGAGTTTGTTGTGTTTTGTACACACACATCCTTATCAGGCTTCGGAGACTGCAGAAGCCCCCTCGAAGGGAGGGGAGGTGGTCGACGTAGGCACGGTGATGGAGACGGGCTAGATGGTGCGGGGGTAGAGGACATGCTGCCAGGGGGGGGAGGTGGTTGACGTAGGCGCGGTGATGAGGACGGGGGAGATGGTGCGCGTCTCCGCGGTGATTTTGGTGGGCGTCGTTGAGGAGCGGGGGTAAAGGACATGCTGCCAATCCTGCGTATCGCCTTCGTTTGGTCTTTGAACTCCAGGAAGGAATCGGTGCCAACCCTCTGTATCTCCTTTGTGTGTTCATCGATCTCCAGGAGGGTGGGCGAGGGTGAAAGGGTGAACGGAGTATCCTCAAAGGCGTTGACAGGGGGGGGGGCAGTGGAGACTCCTCCATGTGTCTCATATGTCTCCCATAATCAGAACATTCCTCAGGCGGGTGCAGTGATAATTCTTCAGGGTTTTCTGCGTGATGTGTTGTGTCTTTCTCGTGTTTTGATTCCTCTTGCCGCTTGTCCTTGGCAGAGGGAACAGATTGATGACGCAGGCAGTTGAATATGTTAGAGATAAACAATTTCACTCCTGACTTGTTCAGGCAAACTCCATTTGCCTTGAAAAGATGTCTGCGATCCCAGAAAAAGTTAAAATTGTCAATAAAATGAACAGAATGGTCAGTACAGGCCGTTGAAAGCCAGGTGTTCAGTGCAAACAATCTGCTGAATCTCTCCACTCCTCTTCTGACTGGCGGTAGAGGGCCACTGATGAACACCTCCGCATTTAGAGAGCTGGCAGTTTCCAACAAACATTTAAAGTCTTCTTTCAGCACTTCTGACTGTTGTTTCACAACATCATTTGTTCCAATGTGCAGTACCACATTCTTCACAATCGGATGTTCAGCCCCAATATGCAGGATCTTCTCAGCCAAGTCAGAGACCACATCCTTGGGAAAACAGAGTACTTTGGTGTTGTTCTTATTACACAGACCTTTTACATCTCTTACAGCAGAGTCACCCACAATCAGAGTTTCAGGCCCAGTCGTTAGCTTTCCCTCTAGCCTTTTACTTTTAGAGTAGCTATTGGTCCTTACCCTGCTGCGTGAAGAGGACAGGTTATCCAGGTCATCAGATCTCCGGTTCTCGGTCAGCGGAGCGTATCTGTTCTGGATTGGCACACTTGGTGGTTTAGGAGGATTGTTTGTAATTCTCCTTTAGCAGCTGTCCACTGCTGTTTCCTAGTATGAATAGGGGTTGAAGAGGCGCTCTTCCTGGGTGATAACAATGCAGGCCAGCCGGTCGCATCACAGATTTCGGAGCTCTGGGCTCTGCCTGTTATCCGTCCTCCCAAATCCCATGGAAGTGATTTACTCTTAGGCTTTGCACCCAGAGAGTTCCAGGGAGGACTACCACTTGTAGATTTATTACCCGGTACACAGCCCTCCTGTTCCTTGGAATCCTTGTAGCTGCTAACTAGCTGTGAGTTAGCATACCCTTCTCCATTACTTTGCAACACTGGTAAAGTCGTGTCATTCCCACGACATAGTCCATTCACTTCCACGTTAACTTCCAACCGTTGCATTTTCATTTCCAACACAGCCATCTTCTGTATAAGTTTCTGGAAGTCATCTGTAGAGAACGGAGGCATTTTGCTACCAACTAGCTTAAGCTAAATAGCAGTAGCCTACCAGGCTTTAGCTGTTGCTAGGCCACGCTATTGTAAGACTGACGTCGTCGTAAAAATGTTGAAATATGGCTGAAACCCTCCGTCTATTTACGAAGATGAACTGTCCCAGTTATAAGTTAATGTCCAGGAGCCGCTGCTCGAAGTTTTCAGAGAATAAGAATAGGAAAATCAGCATAAAAAGTAAGCAGAGGCAAGAGCAAGCAGAAAAGCGTCTGCACTGTAAGAAAGATAAGGATTATATAGGTAAGGACTTTCCACTGGAGAATAACTGAAGTATAAAAGAATGCATGACTGAAGTGATGGAGACCATGTTGAAGGCAAACAAAAGAGGAAATAACAGGTAAAATCAAGCAAATCCCCTCTCAGATTCCACAGCAACCAGAAGAACATAAATACTGGCTGGTGATTTGATTAATCAGCTTTGTGATGGAATAGAAAATGCACAGTGCATTTCCTTAGCTGTGGGTGAGTCCACTGACACCGCTGACAATGCTCAGTTGCTGGTGTTTGTGAGTTTGTATGATGAGGCAAAGGGGGAGTTTGTTGAAGATGTGTTGGGCCTGACGAACCTCAGTGGACACACAAGGGGGCAAGACATTTATAAAGCAATAATGGGAATGCTGAATGAAAGAGGGTGCAGCTGCCTTTATTCATAACTGTGCAGCTCTTACACTGCGACTCTGAGGGGTCAAGCACAGACACAATAACAATGAAAACTGCTGCATACAGATTATTTTTGTTTTGCTAGGGGGGTCCTCACCTTCTCTAGGGGGGTCCGGGGGCATGCTCCCCCGGGAAGATTTGTTTTTTAATATTGAAAGCATCAATCTGGTGCACTTTGAAGCAAAATGAAGAGATCTATGGATCTATGTGCTCTTTGATTGATTCATGGCTTCCCAGTCCCTTATCAGGTACAAGAGCATGGCGCCAGTTGTTGTAGCCAGTTGTGGTGAAGGCATCTGACTTACTTGAACCGAAATGTCTACATGCATAGCAGAAGATGGCATCTTTTTCACATGAATATTCCAACTAATCTGTGTTTTAAACCATGAGCTGCAAAATGAGCGCCTTACCCACTGTACAGGCGAGTTGGGTACTTTTTTAAATATATCTGGGCAGGCTCTGTTTTTCCCGAGGTCCTCTGGCACTTGCGGGCCGCTGAGGGGTGGCTGTGTTTGGGGCAACGAAGACGGCTGTGGCTGCTCCGCCTCCGTGGGCGAGGCGGGCAAACTCAGTGGCCGTGTAACTTAATGTCCTCATGATCTGAACTGTTATTACCTGCAGTAGATGCAGTGTTACTGCTGGCGATAAGGGCTGGTTTTTTAACCATTTTCTGATGTCCATCACTGACTGCTGTGTAAGCACCTGCAGATGACGAACGCGCAGAGGTCACGCACACCTGACATAATAACGTTACTTTCCATTTCAATTGACCAAATAAATGCAGCAGACAATGTTATTTAACCACAATTTATTTTATTTTCAACTATATTCTTATTATTATTATTATTACTACTATTATTAATATTGTTATTATAATAATATGTAATATTTTTCACTTTTAATTATTATTATTTTTTTTACTTTTTTTTTTCAAATGAGGGTGCATAACAACTCAACTGAGGGTGCAATGTGCCCTTATGCACCCCTGTAGAACCGGGCCTGGCCCGGTGTCTTCGAAGTGAAATCCAATACTCCACTTCAAACGCGGGCAATCCAAAAATCCACAAAAAAGAACTTCAAAAAACCATATTTGAGAACACTGCTGTATTAACCATCTGTTCTCTGTTGATCACTGTTTCTCAGGATCATGGAAGCTACCAGCTGCTGTAACAATCCCTGTTGTTCTCCTGGCTGTCATTCTCCTCTGTCTTCCTGTGGATCAGGTGAGCAGATCTGATCCTCTTAATCGTTGTTTGTTAAATCATTAAAAGTCTGTTTGTCTGGTGTCAAACATTTGATCTTCTTTTTCTTCATAAACTCTCCTAACCAGAAGAAAGAGGGCTTCTAGAGACTCGTCTGAGCCTGAAGAGAGAGCGGACATCAGGGAGGAGGTGAGAATAGATGCTTACGTAATTAATCTAGTACAAAAGAAAACATATTACACTCAATTTATAATGATGGTGGTCTTTAAGTACTTATAGAAAAGTGATCTGACATAGAAGGACCTCTTGCTGCTCTTTTTACATCCTTCTATAAAAGTTAATTTTATCACAATCTCTTTGATTCTCCTCTTAGACGTGAGAACATTTCAAGTACATCCAGAGTTTCCTATATTTATCCTTAATCTTTTCTGTCATAAGCAGCATGTTGATAAAGCAGGGATATTGTTCCATCATTACCACAGCTGCTGTTGCTTTGGCCTTTTCTGTCCTGGGTCCATTCCTCTGTAAATGAAAAGGCTATTAATGTGAAAATGTGTACCTGAAAGTGTTTCATCCCTGCAGTGTACCTGATCAGCTGGAGCAGCAGGATGACCTTCAGTATGCCAGCGTTCACTTCTCCAACAACCGGGCAGATCCTCTTTACTCCAACATGAGAGCAGCTCAGCCCCTCAGACACACGGAGCAACAGGAAGTCCCGGAGTACGCTGCCGTCAAGTTCAGCAGCTGCCCCGAGGTGAGCAGATCCTCACAGGAACATTGTCACATATCATTTAATTCCTTTTGCTTATTATTACCACTAAGAAATACATCATTTATCTCTCAGGACCAGAGGTCAGGACTCTGAAGAGGATCCAGCTGCATTGTACAGCACGGTCAACAAATCCAGAACACAGCAGGCGTTGCATTTGAAGGATGATACTTCTGTTTTATACATTCACATTTCTATTTACACAGGGTAATGTGGATTTTTTAAATACATGTCTCAGGGTGGACCTCTCCATGAATGAGGAGATGAGTTTTCAGCCTATTTTTTAATCTGAATGGCTCAAATGTAAAGATGTTGTTAAGTATTTCACAGCTTAATGTACTGAATTGAAATATTTCTTGTTAACATGATTTACCTGATTCTAAATGTAGAGATGTTGCAACAAGGGATCTGACCCCTAACTGCTGGCTTGTTGGAAAATGTAGATATTACTAAGAGGTATAATTTACTGATAACAAACCAATTTCCATTGTTTTTAAAGTACATTTATCAACTTTATTCATAATATTTCTTTACAATGTTCTTCTTCTTGTCTAAACTGAAATATCAACAACTACTTGTTGGATTCATTCCAATTCCAAAATAAATGTTTTTGAAAAGCACATTAGGATATTAGAGAGGAACATGCGTTTGCTGATGTAGTTGCAGTTTCATTCTGCTGCCACTAGGTTTCAGTAAAGAGCCGTATTTCACTGATGGAAAACCATTTCTCCAGATTTAACATCAGCACAGCAGAAGACAAATGATGTCCCTCTCCTGGGTGTTGAACCTCGAACAACTGCATGAAAACCCAAATGCATAAACCTCTGGACCTGCAGTGTGTTTTTAAAACAATTAACACCCAACTACAGGTCTTGTTGTGAACTTGAGTGAACTTGTACTTTTATGCACACAAGAAGCAGCCAGGTATTGAGGACAGAACATGGCATAAGTATAAAATAAATACACGCATAAATACAGGAAAAGAATCAGGAATAAATACAGGAATACAGAAATAAATAAACGCAAGAAAAAAATAATAAATATTGAAAAAAATTAAATGTATAAATAAAAAAATAAAAGTTCAGAATGAAACAGAACACGCAGATCTTTAATGTATTTCTACATTTATTTTCACTTACATTTATTTATTTATTAATTTCTTTGTCTGTTTTGCTCGGTAGTTTTCTGTGGATACGACAGAATTTATAACAAATGTACTTTCAGTTTCTCTGAAAGTTTCAACAAGTGTCTTTAACAATATCTTTGAGCTGCTATCATATTTAATTTCACTCCTCTGACCAGTCCCCTTTTATTTGGAAGCTTTGTGTCAAGTTGTTCACAGTGCAAGGAGAAACACTTCTCTCTTCAATAAATATGTCATGTTCTGTATTAACCTTAAAGCCCCTGAGACAAAACTACAATTTGTCATATTGGGCTGAATAAATAAACTTTGATTGACTTTTATTGATGGAATTGGCGCAAGAAGTACACTTCTCTCAGAGCCCTCAAGAGCCAGATATAAATGTTTATTAGCGTCAAAAATGGTGTTGCTATTAAAGGTTTTGCTTCTACCTAAAGCTCAGTAACAGGAGTGTAATGGATGGGATTTCTAACAGGTTTCTGATTTTGAAGCTCTTCTCCACTGTAGCAGTGAGATAACGCACACATTTAACAAGCAGCACAATACACACTAGGTTAAATCAACCTGATAACTTGGCTTCTTCTGACTCAAAGACAACAGCTCTTCCTCTCAGCCTCATCCGAATTATGGGCTGTAGTTCAGAAATGATGATCAAGTTATAGCCGGTAAGTCCAGATCGAGGTAACCGTTTTTTTGTAAGAATGGAGGTTTGGTAAAGTTGGAAATATACCATGGCTTACTGTTAATATTCACATTAATTATGTGACCGTCTCTGTTTCCTGTAGATATTTAATTGCTGTTTTTACTGCACTGTTAGTGTACAGTTTTACTAGGGTTAGGCTAGGCTAGGCTAACCCTAACCCGCTGCTGTGTTTATTGTATTTTTGTATCTCTGGCATAACAATTGAAGTCTTATTTTATCTTAATTCCATCGTTTCTAAAGGACTCTGGTTGTGTTTTTCTGAACAGATGTAAAGAATTGGCACTGTCCTTCCTGTGATGAGTTTCAACTAATGTATTTACCTCACTGTCTGCTTTGTGTGTGACCTGAGTGTCTGTATGTGTGTGATGCTGTGTGTACCTGTGTGTGTGCTTTCTGTGTGTACCTGTGTGTGTGCTTTCTGTGTTACTGTGTGTACCTGTGTGTGCTTTCTGTGTTACTGTGTGTACCTGTCTGTGTGCTTTCTGTGTTAATGTGTGTACCTGTGTGTGTGCTTTCTGTGTTACTGTGTGTACCTGTCGTGTGCTTTCTGTGTAATGTGTGTACCTGTGTGTGTGCTTTCTGTGTTACTGTGTCGGTGTTCTCTGCGTTGTGGCGGGGTGGTGCGGCTAGGTGTAAGAGGTCGGTTGCTGACAACGCCACCTGGTGGAGTTTCGCCCAGAGACAGTTTAAGGGTTAATATCAAAGGCTACATTATTTATAAAATACAGAATATCTAAAACACCAGACACAATACATTTCAATAACATCCACACTTTGGGGAAAAGGACAGGGCTGGGACTTACCACAGCGGCAGCACAAAGGGGAGCAAGGAGTCCAAACTAAATCACTGACGCTGCACACCACACAAAACGGACACGTGAAGAACACCACTGCTCCCACCAGGGAGTCTGCCGCCTCAGGCCCACAGCACCTGTCCGGCACAAGACAAAAGGTTAGGGTTCTGCCCCGTTCGGTGCAGAAAGATAAACAAAGGAAAACCAACAAAATACACCAAATCTTAATTAATGTAAACACAAATGAATAAACAAATGAAACCAAAATGAAACTCCAAAAACTTGGAGTTTCAGGCTCTGCACTTTCCTAAAGCTAAAAGAGAGGACCGTCTTCACAGTTCACACAACCCAGGCCGCCCAGGAAGAGAGCCATTTCTCAACACGACAGATCTTTTCCTGCACCGGAGAGACAGAGAGCAACCATTACATTGTGGTAAGTGAAAACAACAATTTAATTATGCTGCTGTATTTTGTAGCATACTGTTATTTCCGTGCTATATATTTTTGCCATTTCTCTGCAACGTACTTGGTAACATTATTTAATGTCGACGTTGGTAAATGTTAAACTTAGTTTAGTTTTGATTGATTGATTGATTGAAAAGTTTATTAACAGCTTGTATATTGGGTACAGTACAGTACAGCTCAAAACATACAATTGTTAAGGGGATGCAGACCAGAGAAAGACTTTCGTCTAGTTTAACGTTACACTTGCTAACATTACGTGATGTCAACGTTGGTAAGTCTTAAACTTAGTTTAGTTTAACTTTACACTTGGTAACAATACGTGATGTCGACGTTGGTAAATGTTACATAAATTAACTCATTTTATCCGTGACTTAATTTACAGCGGTAACGTTAATTAGCTAGTTATTAGCTAGCTAGCAAGCTGCTAGCATACCACCATGTTTTAGCTAGCATACCATGCGGGCCCGGTGGTTCTAATTCAACTTCAAGTTTTATTTTCCATGCTATATATTTTGCCATTTCTCTGCAAACGTACTTGGTAACATTATTTGATGTTGACGTTGGTAATGTTTAACTTAGTTTAGTTTAACGTTGCACTTGCCAACATTACGTGATGTCCACGTTGGTACGTCTTAAACTTAGGTAGTTTAACTTTACACTTGGTAACATTAGGCTACGTGATGTCCACGTTGGTAAGTCTTAAACTTAGTTTAGTTTAACTTTACACTTGGTAACAATAAGTGATGTCAACGTTGGTAAATGTTAAATAAATTAACTCATTTATCCGTGACTTATTTTACAGCGGTAACGTTAATTAGCTAGTTATTAGCTAGCTAGCAAGCAGCTAGCATAACACCATGCCCGGACCGCATGGTGGTATGCTAGCGGCTTGCTAGGTAGCTAATAACTTGGTAGCAGTTGGTTCAAAGACTCCTGCATATAATGTAATTATCTTAATAAGATGCTGTGTGGTGTGATTTCCAATATAAAAATGCTGGAAAATAAGTGCACAGTATGTTTTATTAATTTAATTTAGTGATAAACTTAGAGGTTACTCCTGAATTTAATTAGTTTGGCACCCTGCAACAATCTGGGTTTCTCATTTTGCCCCCCAAGAAAATAATTGCCCACCCTGCTAATATTAACAACTAAGATGGGAGGTGAGAAGGGTCTGCTCTGATCTGAGCATCTCAAAATGATAAAGACAATGGCGCACCCAGCAATTTGTAATGTAATGTCAATTTGACAAACAAGATATGAAATGTACAATCCAAAAACACTGCTAACCTTACTATAGGTGTGTACAATCGTAGATAAAAAATATAGCTAGATGACTTCATCCTAAACTAAGCCTGAACGCACACAAAGGTCTTCAACAACTATATTGATTGCGTTAAAGTTAAATCATATTCTGCCATTGATTTGAGCATTTCTATTGGTGATGTTTATGAAGACTATGAGTTAATCTCTCTTTTTTTTCTCCCTCTTTCAGACCCCTCTCACTCTTATCTAGGATATTGGTTTCCTCGGCTGGAAACATCTATATCTTCAGCCTCAACCCTCATCATTGCTGATACGGTTGGACATACAGCAGAAACTTTTGGGGGGATTTCATTTTTCAATGTGGGGGGGGAAATGATCGAGATGGCCAGCACTCTTCGAAGTTCAAGAGGTACACTTACTTTACTCATAGTATGTGTGTGTAATCAAATGTGCGTAAAGCTAAATCACATGCTTTTGCATGAGGCACATATATTTGTCTGTCTATATATATACTACCTATATCCCTAGGTGAATGAAGAATTCATCAGAGTAACCACAATACCCCTTGAAGCAAGGTTCATGCAGAAACTGCGAGAAGTGCAGTGAACTAAGTCAAGTTGTCAGAAAGAAGGGTGGAGCTATCCGGGAGAAGACAAAGCTCCTGCCAATTGTGGAAACGGTATGTACAGATGTTTTTTACTTTACTGCTCACTTACATATATGCCTCAATAACAATAGATATCTTTTTCAATACATAATCAATTATTTATAGCATTGGTCACTGAACCGACACAGCAACCTTTTAGCCGGAGGTTTCATAGACTTGTCACATTCATTCTTCATGTTTTTCTACATGTTTATAGGTGCATGGGAATGGGAATTCTTGGCTGTTTTTTCATGGCCTTAACCTCTTAAGCCCGGCCCCCCCGATACCGGGGGGGAAAAACGCGTCACTGCAGGAGACAGCGTCTGAGGGCTGCTTAATATTTATGAACCTATGAATGTCTTATACTCAAATAACGGGAAAAAACTCAGCTACCTGACGATATGAGCCATTTTTACCAAAACAAAACACAAGTCTCACAAAAAGCGTTAGCATTAGCCCTTAGTGAAAACAGGCTGATGCTACTTCCGGTGCTAACTAGCAAAAACGATCTTTAAAACTTAATATGTTCTGCACAAACTACATATCAGCTGAAAGCTGATACTCCACAGATTATTTTGATATAAGTATCATCACTGTAGGACATGAACTCACTGAGCTAGCAGCCAGAACAGAGCAAGAAAACAACAACAGTGTTCTAAAGCATAACAATAATTATGTTTTACCGTTGCTGTTTTGTGATCAAAAGTCGTGTTCAAGGGAATAAAAACGCTGCTCAAGGTTAATCCAATGTCTCTTAGTCACTTTAGAATTGTTCCTGATCATCCATCATTACATTCATGGCCGCAGAGTAGGTATAACGTTTTGCAGTCCGGGGCTTAGGCTTTCTCACGTGCTGTTTACGCAAGCCTCTCTCTCCTTGACGTAAGTGTAAAGCGGGATTTACTAACTCCCCCTCGATTCTATTGGCTCCAAAGTTTCAAAAAAGGTGTCAATCACCCAAATCGACCAATGGGTTCCAGAGATAGGATCCTGCGTAGTATGAATAATGCAAGCAGCGGCTGCTTTACGCACAGACGTAGCAGAAGCAGCCGCACAACCGCTCCAGCACAGCAGCAACGAACACAGCGAACAGAGAACACAGCGAACAGAGAACACAGAGACAACAGCAGGCAACCCTGATTAGGAACTTCAGGAAAGGTATGTACTCTCTCTGTTTGTATCTATTAGTTGTGTATTTGGTGTAATCTATAGTAATTCCACACTCGCAAAATACAAAATGGACGCCGCTTTGTTGTTGTAGCGTTATCGTTCCGTGAGAACTAAAACAATGGCAACATCATGTTGGTGAACGTATAAATAGATTAATTGTATTTCGTGACTATAACACAACAGTATATAAATAAAGCTGTATTGTATATCAACCCAGTGTATATATATATATATAATATGCTTGAGCTCGTTAGCCCTCGTGTTTACCTCGGTAGCATTAGCATAGCATTTACACAGTCGTGGTAGATACATTGTTTGTTTTAAAGGGCCCATTGCATGCTTTTCCGGTTATTACCCGTCTCCTTGTGTGTTATGAAGGTGTCCATGCATGTAAACAGTCTGCAAAGTCAAAACCCCTCAAAGTACACCCTGTAGGGAGTAAAACTCTAACACAGAAAAGACCTCCCCCAAAAGCCTCGTTGGAGATTTCTCAGTTTCCATTGTTTACTTCCTGCCCTGCGTGACGTAGCTGCACCGCGTGACGTCACTTCCTCTGCCAGCCGACCATATTAAATGTCGTAAAACCTGCTTCTTTTCAAAGCTCTATCCAGTCATGTCGCGGAGGGCCTGTCCACAATGTTTGCAGTACCGAAGCCAGAACCACGACGAAGTCAGTGGTTGACATTCCTTTTTAACACTGTTCCAGCTGATTTACCAGCCGGTACTGTTGTGTGTGCGCGGCATTTCACGGACCAAAGCTTTAAAAACGTAACAATGTTTAGCTTCGGACTTGCAAAGCTGATATTGGAGTACGATGCTGTTCCTACTTTGTTTGGACAGCGGGAGATTCGGGTACACAACCTGTAAGTATTCATTGTGGTTTGTGTATTTATTAGGTGCGTTCATGGACAGAAGAAATCAGATTAATGCCTCTTTCTCTTGAGAAAACAGCATTATGGCGGAGCGCGCTCTCACGGTGCTGCCGTGGTGTGTTCAGGGACTTCAGTGAAAAACCGGCCGTTTTGTTCTCTGAGTGGAAACTGCATAATAGAAAAACGGCCCATTCTGTGTCAGCCCACCATGGGTCAAACTTCATTTTATGGAGGGTTTGATGGCGGAGTGGGCCACCAGAGAGTGCCACAGCCTCATAGCTGCGGCTCCGCAGCTAATTGCACATCCCCTAACACAATGTTATGGGGAATGGAAAATCATGGTGAATTAACAGGGCGAACGGACAGGACACTGACTGGGTTATTCACTCCAGTTTTGCAGCATCCCTCCTCCGTTCAGAGGCATGAGAGAGGCAAATCTGTCATCCCAGAGGAGATAGGTTCCTCTCGGCATGTGCACTCTCAAGTCAGAGAGAAGGGGCACTATTCC